>NC_088397.1:84348227-84653227 GCF_034236695.1 Oncorhynchus nerka
GAGAGAGAGAGAGAATACAGTCATTGCGAGAGAGAGAGAGAATACAGTCATTGCGAGAGAGAGAGAGAATACAGTCATTGCGAGAGAGAGAGAGAATACAGTCATTGCGAGAGAGAGAGAATACAGTCAGAGAGATAGAGAGAGAGATAATACAGTCATTGCGAGAGAGAGAGAATACAGTCAGAGAGATAGAGAGAGAGATAATACAGTCATTGAGAGAGAGAGAGAGAGATAATACAGTCATTGAGAGAGAGAGAACAGTCATTGAGGGAGAGAGAGAGAGATAATACAACAGTCATTGAGAGAGAGCGAGAGAGATAATACAACAGTCATTGAGAGAGAGAGAGAAAATACAGTCATTGAGGGAGCGAGAGAGAGAGAGAGAGAGAGAGAGAGAGAGAGAGAATAGTCATTGAGGGAGAGAGAGAGAGATAATACAGTCATTGAGGGAGAGAGAGAGAGAGATAATACAGTCATTGAGGGAGAGAGAGATAATACAGTCATTGAGGGAGAGAGAGATAATACAGTCATTGAGGGAGAGAGAGATAATACAGTCATTGCGGGAGAGAGAGATAATACAGTCATTGCGGGAGAGAGATAATACAGTCATTGAGGGAGAGAGATAATACAGTCATTGAGAGAGAGAGAGAGAGAACAGTCATTGAGAGAGAGATAATACAGTCATTGAGAGAGAGAGAACAGTCATTGAGGGAGAGAGAGAGAGAGAGAATACAGTCATTGAGGGAGAGAGATAATACAGTCATTGAGGGAGAGAGAGAGAGATAATACAGTCATTGAGAGAGAGAGAGAGAGAGAAATACAGTCATTGAGAGAGAGAGAGAGAAAATACAGTCATTGAGAGAGAGAGATAATACAGTCATTGAGGGAGAGAGATAATACAGTCATTGAGGGAGAGAGAGAGAGATAATACAGTCATTGAGAGAGAGAGAGAGATAATACAGTCATTGAGAGAGAGAACAGTCATTGAGGGAGAGAGGGAGAGAGAGAACAGTCATTGAGGGAGAGAGAGAGAGAAAATACAGTCATTGAGGGAGCGAGAGAGAAAATACAGTCATTGAGGGAGCGAGAGAGAGAGAGATAATACAGTAATTGAGGGAGAGAGAGAGATAATACAGTCATTGAGGGAGAGAGAAAGAGATAATACAGTCATTGAGGGAGAGAGAGATAATACAGTCATTGAGAGAGAGAGAGAACAGTCATTGAGAGAGAGAGAGAGAGAGAGAACAGTCATTGAGGGAGAGAGATAACAGTCATTGAGAGAGAGATAACAGTCATTGAGAGAGAGAGATAATACAGTCATTGAGAGAGAGAGATAATACAGTCATTGAGAGAGAGAGAACAGTCAGAGGGAGAGAGAGAGAGAGAGAGATAATACAGTCATTGAGGGACAATGATAATACAGTCATTGAGGGAGAGAGAGAGAGATAATACAGTCATTGAGAGAGAGAGAGAGAGAGAGAGAGAGAGAGATATAATACAGTCATTGAGAGAGAGAGAACAGTCATTGAGGGAGAGAGATAATACAGTCATTGGGGGAGAGAGAGAGAAAATACAGTCATTGAGGGAGCGAGAGAGAGAACAGTCATTGAGGGAGAGAGGGAACAGTCATTGAGAGAGAGGGAACAGTCATTGAGGGAGAGAGATAATACAGTCATTGAGAGCGAGAGAACAGTCATTGAGGGAGAGAGATAATACAGTCATTGAGAGAGAGAGAGAGAACAGACATTGGGGAGAGAGAGAGAGAGAGAGAAATACAGTCATTGAGGGAGAGAGATAATACAGTCATTGAGGGAGCGAGAGAGAGAGAGAACAGTCATTGAGGGAGAGAGATAATACAGTCATTGATGGGGAGAGAGAGAGATAATACAGTCATTGAGGGAGAGAGAAAATACAGTCATTGAGGGAGAGAGAGAGAACAGTCATTGAGGGAGAGAGATAATACAGTCATTGAGAGAGCGAGAGAACAGTCATTGGGGGAGAGAGAGAGAGAGAGAAAATACAGTCATTGAGGGAGAGAGAGAGAGATAATACAGTCATTGAGGGAGAGAGAAAATACAGTCATTGAGGGAGCGAGAACAGTCATTGAGGGAGAGAGAACAGTCATTGAGGGAGAGAGAAAATACAGTCATTGAGGGAGAGAGAAAATACAGTCATTGAGGGAGAGAGAAAATACAGTCATTGAGGGAGCGAGAGCAGTCATTGAGGGAGAGAGATAATACAGTCATTGAGGGAGCGAGAACAGTCATTGAGGGAGAGAGATAATACAGTCATTGAGGGAGAGAGATAATACAGTCATTGAGGGAGAGAGATAATACAGTCATTGAGGGAGCGAGAGAGAGAAAATCATAGAAAACAGAATGCTCTGCGTGTAAACTAATCACACTTGTGTTATTCGTGTCCTTGGGGAAGGGAGTGGAAAGTGAAAAGGTGAGAACATTCTCTTGGGACAATATGCCATATGTCTGATACAGACGCATAGAAGGAAAACATAGAAAACATTGTTATGGCCGAGAGCAACAACACAGCTGTCTGGTCTGGCAGCAGCTGTTCCCCAGCACTATGGGTCTGGGACTCACCGTACAGGTCATGAGAGCTGTCCACGTGAAAGGTGTCCCGCCTCTTTACGTACACCATGGCGTTGTACTCATCCACTGGAGCGGAGTAGGAATACTGCAGCGAGAAGTAGAGTTGTTCAAGTTTTCACTGAAACTTGAATTGAGTACTAAAGTGTCCACAAAAAGTGTCAGTGAGTAGAATGTGATAGTCTGACCTGGTGCAGCTGACAGGTGATGTCAAAGAGAGACGGGTTCATCTCATCCATCTCCACATAGGCGTCTACCACCACCGTCTGCCCCTCGATCACCAACACACACTCGTAGTCCAGGTCTGTGTCCTGCACACGCACATTGGACCAGGTTACAACAGAATCAAATGCATTGTTTTTCTTTATAGTTCCTGAATCCTGCAGTTGTCCTCGACCATAGTGTAGACACCCAGGTGGTGTGTGTGTGACTGAGTGCATGTGTTACCTGGTACAGGTGGAGGTTTCTGGCGAATAGTGTGATCTTCCTCGCCACTCTGACTGGTAACAGATGAGAACCCTGGACCTTCTCCACACAGGGGCAAGCAGACGAGCCCCAACCCACATAGGAGCTTGAGTCCCCCTACACACACAGTACTGTTAGATAAATACACACACACATTCACAAGGACACACTCCAACCAACCAAGGCATCGCAATTTTCTGTTTATCTCATCAACCCATAAACTATTGACTGTTATACATATTAATGAGGTTCTAAGCTTCTTCATGTAATACTACTGTTAAAATGGCCTGTCAAATGATAAAACGGATGAAAACATTAACGAAAAGACAACTGCTCCAGCCTTTGCTGTCGTAGCCATTTCTTCAAATTGATTTCCAAAAGCAACGTCAACCATGTCAACAATGACAACGAAAGCAAAACACGGTGAGGAATAGCAATGGGACAAGGGAAGAGCTGTGATTCTGACAACTGGTGTCAGAAGTGGGATTCTAGAGCTGTGTCCAGTTACGAGCTGGAAGCATGGTGGCCGTGGAAGCTCCGGACGAATTTCGAACTCACCGGCAGGAAGGTGTCGGATGAGTCATACTGGTAGTCCAGCTCTGAGTCGGCGTCCAGGAGCTGGGGGTAGGCCGAGCCCGAAAGGAAGTGGTCAGCGGCCTCTCCGTCCCCTGACAACACGCTGGTGGCCGAAAACGTGGTGGATGTGTCGTTCTCTACCGTTGTGTCCTCCGCTTCCTCCTCCACTTCCTCCCTGGGCCAGAGAAGCACTTCCGGCTCGGCACCCTGGCCCTTGGCGTCGGTGGGGTGGAGGTGGTCTAGAGGGAGTGGGGAGGGGGCCTCTGTCAGGTCCAGGTGGAAGGTGAGATCTGAGTCGACCGGTTCCCCCAGGGGGAAGGGGGCTGGGAAAGGGTAGCTGACGGGTGTGGGCTGGACCTCCATGGGGGGCTCCGCCAGACTCAGAGCCTTGTCCAGTTCCTGAGGGGGGGGTGCAGTAACCACTTCCAATGGGGATGTCTCGGGTGGGAACGCCAGGGGGATTAGAGTGGCGACATCCTCGGATGGCTGCCCGTCTTTGGTCATAACCGTCGCCACCTCAGTTTCCGCGGCAAGCTCCACGTTGCCAGGGGTAACCACGGGGCCTACAGTTTCACTTTCAGCCTCTGCAACGAGCTCTTCCGCAGTTGTTTGCTCCTCAGCCTCACTAGTGGTGGTCTCAGGTATGGGCGTTATAGCTTCGGCTAACGTTGTAGGGGGAAGAATGGTGGGGGCCTCGGTCTGCATAGCAGTAGTGGGGGCCTCGGTCGGCATAGCAGGGTTGGGCAGTGTAGTCGGCTCCGGTGTGGTGGTTGTAGACAGGGTTGTTGTCATAGGCTCCAGGGCGGTAGCTATGGTGGTAGGGGCTTTGATTGATGTAGTTGTGGCGATAGTTGCTGTGGTAGTTGTAGGGGGGGCTGTTGTTGTAGTTGTTGGGGTTGTTGTTGTAGTTGTCAGGGGTACGGTTGTTGGGGACACTGTTGTGGGAGGAGCCGGGGTGGGGAGTTTGAACTGGGTGGTGGAAGGGTGGGGGTAAAGGGGGAAGACATGGGGGAGAGGGTGAGACAGAAATAAACAAACAACTAAAGAAAACTGATCAAATAAACAAACTCATAAGTTGACTGAAAAACCCAAATCAGATGTGAAACGTCTCCTATAAGTTGCCAGTATTAACATCAATGATGACAACTCATGCACTTGGTTGGCGACACAGGCAAAATGGAGATGATCGTTAGTTATATTGGATGTTTGTTTTGGGACATGAGGTGCAGTGAGAATAAGTGCCCCACCTCTTTAAGGAATACCTAGGATAGGATAAAATAATCCCTCTCACCCCCCTTAAAAGATTTAGATGCACTACTGTTCCACTGGATGTCATAAGGTGAATGCACCAATTTGTAAGTCGCTCTGGATAAGAGCGTCTGCTAAATGACTTAAATGTAAATGTAATAAGTGTCATTTTGTTTTGCCACGTTAGAGACTGTCTTTCAATCAACCATCTACAATGGATTGGCCCCAAACAGCCTAGACTTACCATGCCACACTAGGGTGCAATAGGTGGACCAAACTCTACAGCGAACATATAGCGAGTGTGGGCAACATTCCTCTCTTTTCTTCTGTCTTGACTTCAAGTGCAACATGCTTTCGATCTCGAGCTAACTGACCGTTGTCGCATTGAGTGTGACTTACGTGTTCGTTATAGATGATAACCCCCTCGTCACAGGCGGGCTTGTGGGTACAGGTGTGCTGGTGGACACACCAGTTGCAGCCCCAGCGACTCAACACACAACCGCGGCAACTAGGAGGAGAAATAGAGAGAGGGGGGGGGGATTGGGATAAGAAAGATAGGGAAAGAGAGCAGGAGAGAGTAAGAGAGGGTGGAGAGAAAAAGAAAGGGAGAGGGTATTGAAAGAAACAGAAATGCTGTTAGAAAATAATGAAAGAAAGTAAATGAGAGAGAGAAACGGGAGGAGGGGACAGGGAGAGCAAGCTTGGCACACAGGGTAATCCAATTTCTGGCAATCTAGGACAAGTGGTAAAAAAGGGGTCATGTAATTCCTTATTGAAGTGCTCTGAACAAGGTGCCAGGAAAGGAGAAAGGTAATTGAGTGAGTGCATGTGTAAACACCATAGATATGTCACTGCCCATGCAATCATAGTCTTTAGTGGTCAAGTGTCCACTCTATGCATCTCTATAGCTAACACAGCCAAATGGATGCAGTTCATAAAGGTATTACAATATATTATAGCTTGACAAAGCACTCCTATGGCCAGATATTCCACTTCTGAGAATTCGTAGGTGAGTGAGTATACCCGCTCTACCATCAGTCCTACTAGCCAATGCGCAATCATTGGATAACAAAATGGATGAGCTCCAATCAAGGATATCCTACCAACGAGACATTAAAAACTGTAATATCTTATGTTTCACCGAGTCGTGGCTGAACGACATGGATAACATACAGCTGGCGGGTTTTCGCTTCATCGGCAAGATAGAACAGCTGCCTCCGGTAAGACAAGGGGTGGCAGTCTGTGTCTATTTGTAAAAAACAGCTGGTGCATGAATTCTCAAGGTTTTGCTCGCCCGAGGTAGAATATCTCATGATAAGCTGTAGACCACACTATTCACCAAGATAGTTTTCATCTATATTTGTCGTAGCGGTCGATTTACCTTCTTACAAGCAAAAACGAAAGCAGGAAGCACCAGTGACTCGCTCAATAAGGAAGTAGTCAGAGGACACAGATGCTAAGGTACAGGACTATTTTGCTAGCACAGACTGGAATATGTTCCAGAATAAGTGCATAGATAAAGTCATCCCCACAGTGATCGTGCGTACATACCCCAACCAGAAGCCATGGATTACAGGCAACATCCACACTGAGCTAAAGGGTAGAGCTGCCGCTTTCAAGGAGCAGGATTCTAACACGGACGCTTATGAGATATCTCGCTATGCCCTCCGACAAACCATCAAACAGGCAATACAAGACTAAGATTGAATCGTACTATACCGGCTCCGACGCTTGCCGGATGTGGTAGGGCTTGCAAACTATTGAGGACTAAAAAAGGGAAGCACAGCCGCAAGCTGCCCAGTGACACAAACCTACCAGACGATGTAAATTACTTCTATGCTCGCTTCGAGGCAAGCAACACTGAAGCATGAATGAGAGCATCAGCTGTCCTGGACGACTGTGTGATCACGCTCTCTGTAGCTGATGTGAGTAAGACCTTTAAACAAGTCAACATTCACAAGGCCGCAGGGTCAGACAAATTACCAGGACATGTAGTTCGAGCATGTGCTGAACAACTGGCAAGTGTCTTCACTGACATTTTTAACCTCTCCCTGACCGAGTCTGTAATACCAACATGTTTCAAGCAGACCACCATAGTCCCTGTGCCCAAGAACATAAAGGCAACCTGCCTAAATGACTACCGACCCGTAGCACTCACGTCTGTAGCCATGAAGTGCTTTGAAACGCTGGTAATGGCTCACATCAACATCAACACCATCCCAGAAACCCTAGACCTACTCCAATTTGCATACCGCCCAAACAAATCCAGATGCAGTTTCTATTGCACTCCACACTGACCTTTCCCATCTGGACAAAAATAATGCTAATCATTGACTACAGCTCAGAGTTCAACATCATAGTGCCCTCACTAAGCTAAGGACCCTAGGACTAAACACTTCACTGCAACTGGATCCTGGACTTCCTGACAGGCCGCCCCCAGGTGGTAAGGGTAGGTAACAACACGTCTGCCACGCTGATCCTCAACACATGGGCCCCTCAAGAGTGTGTGCTCAGTCATCTCCTGTACTCCCTGCTCACCCATGACTGCATGGCCAGGCACGACTCCAACACCATCATTAATATTTGCCAACGACAAAGCGGTGGCCTGATCACTGACATGGATGAGACAGCCTATAGGGAGGAGGTCAGAGACCTGGCAGTGTGGTGCCAGGATAACAACCTCTCCCTCAATGTGATCAATATGAAGGAGATGATTGTGGATTACAGGAAAAGGAGGATCAAGTACGCCCCCATTCTCATCGACGGGGCTGCAGTGGTGCAGGTTGAGAGCTTCAAGTTCCTTGGTGTCCACATCACCAACAAACTATCATTGTCCAAACACACCAAGACAGTCATGAAGAGGGCACGATAACACCTATTTCCCCTCAGGAGACTGAAAAGATTTGGCATGGGTCCTCAGATCCTCAAAATGTTCTACAGTTGCGCCATCGAGAGCATTGCCTTGGACTCCAGCCACCATAGTCATAGACTGTTCTCTCTGCTACAGGAACGGGAAACGGTACCGGAGGACCAAGTCTAGCTCATAAGAATCTTGAACAGTTAATCAAATGGCTACCCCCGCCCCTTTTTTACACTGCTGCTACTCTGTTTATTATCAACGCATAGTAATTTTAACTCTACTCTAATGTCCAGTTGAAGTGGGAAGTTTACATACACTTAGGTCATTAAAATTCGTTTTTCAAACACTCCACAAATTTCTTGTTAACAAACTATAGTTTTGGCAAGTCGGTTAGGACATCTACTTTGTGCATGACACAAGTAATTTTTCAAACAATTGTTTACTGATTATTTCACTGTATCACAATTCAAGTGGGTCAGAAGTATACATACACTTAGTTGACTGTGCCTTTAAACAGCTTGGAAAATTCCAGAAAATGATGTCATGGCTTTAGAAGCTTCTGATAGGCTAATTGTCATCATTTGAGTCAATTCGAGGTGTACATGAGGATGTATTTCAAGGCCTAACTTCAAACTCAGTGCTACTTTGCTTGACATCACAGGAAAATCAAAAGAAATCAGCCAGGACCTCAGAAAAAATATTGTAGACCTCCACAAGTCTTGTTCATCCTTGGGAGCAATTTCCAAACGCCTGAAGGTACCACGTTCATCTGTACAAACAATAGTATTCAGGTATAAACACCATGGGACAACACAGCCGTCATACCGCTCAGGAAGGAAGTGCATTCTGTCTCCTAGAGATGAAAGTACTTTGGTGTGAAAAGTTCAAATCAATCCCAGAACAACAGCAAAGGACCCTGTGAAGATGCTGGAGGGATCAGGTACAAAAGTATCTATATCCACAGTAAAACTAGTCCTATATCCACATAACCTAAAAGGCCGCTCAGCAATGAAGAAGCCACTGCTACAAAACCGGCATAAAAGCCAGACTACGGTTTGCAACTGCACATGGGGACAAAGATCGTACTTTTTGGAGAAATGTCCTCTGGTCTGATGAAACAAAAATAGAACTGTTTGGCCATAATGACCATCATTATGTGGAAAAAGGGGATCCCAACCGTGAGGCACGGGGGTGGCAGCATCATGTTGTGGGGGTGCTTTGTTGCAGGAGGGACTGGTGCACTTCACAAAATAGATGGCATCATGAGGTGGGACAATTATGTGAATACATTGAAGCAATATCTCAAGACATCAGTCAGGAAGGACAACAAAGTCAAGGTATTGGAATGGCCATCACAAAGCCCTGAACTCAATCCTATAGAAAATTTGTGGGCAGAACTGAAAAAGTGTGTGTGAGCAAAGAGGCCTACAAACCTGACTGAGTTACACCAGCTCTGTCAGGAGGAATGGGACAAAATTTGCCCAACTTATTGTGGGAAGCTTGTGGAAGGCTACCTGAAACATTTGACCCAATTTAAACAATTTAAAGGCAATGCTACCAAATACTAATTGAGTGTATGTAAACTTCTGACCCACTGGGAATGCGATTAAAGAAATAAAAGCTGAAATAAGTCATTCTCTCTACTGTTATTCTGACATTTCACATTCTTAAAATAAAGTGGTGATCCTAACTGACCAAAGACAGGGAATTTTTACTAGGATTAAATGTCAAGAATTGTGAAAAACTGAGTTTAAATGTATTTGGCTAAGGTGTATGTAAACTTCCGACTTCAACTGTACATATTACCTCAATTACTTTGACTAACCGGTGCCCCCTCACATTGACTATGTACCGGAACCCCCTGTATATAGCCTCGCTACTGTTATTTTATTGTTGCTCCTTAATTATAATTATTTTTTTCTTAAAATTGTATTGTTATTTAAGGGCTTGTAAGTAAGCATTTCACATTAAGGTGTACACCTCTTGTATTCGGCACATGTGAGAAATAAAATTAGATTTGATCACCAGCTGTGCCCGAGCGAGCCAGACAGAGAGAGAGCGCAAGCGAGAGAGCCAGAGAGAGAGAGCGAGAGAGCGAGCCAGAGAGAGAGAGAGAGCGCGAGCGAGCCAGAGAGAGAGAGAGAGCGCGAGCGAGCCAGAGAGAGAGAGAGAGCGAGAGCGCGAGGGAGCCAGAGAGAGAGAGAGAGAGCGCGAGGGAGCCAGAGAGAGAGAGAGAGCGAGAGCGCGAGGGAGCCAGAGAGAGAGAGAGAGAGCGAGAGCGCAAGGGAGCCAGAGAGAGAGAGAGAGAGAGAGAGAGCGAGCGCGAGGGAGCCAGAGAGAGAGAGAGAGCGAGAGCGCGAGGGAGCCAGAGAGAGAGAGAGAGCGAGAGAGAGAGAGAGAGCAGGAGCGCGAGCGAGCCAGAGAGAGCGAGAGCGACAGAGAGCGAGCGAGACAGAGAGCGAGCGAGCCAGACAGAGAGCGAGCGAGCCAGACAGAGAGCGAGCGAGCCAGACAGAGAGCGAGCGAGCCAGACAGAGAGCGAGCGAGCCAGACAGAGAGCGAGCGAGCCAGACAGACAGAGAGCGAGCGAGCCAGAGAGCGAGCGAGCGAGCGAGACAGAGAGCGAGCGAGCCAGAGAGCGAGCGAGCGAGACAGAGAGCGAGCGAGCGAGACAGAGAGCGAGCGAGCGAGACAGAGAGCTAGAAAGAGAGCCAGAGCGAGTGAGAAAAATTGTGAGAACGTAAAATAGGGAGAGAGCGTGCTAAATAGAGCAGAGGGAGGGAGAGAAAGACATAGGGAGAGAGCGAGAGTGGGTAACAGAGAGGGAGAGGTAGGTTAACTCACGGCACGCTCCCAGACAGCTGCTTGGCGGCAGTACAGTCGTAGAAGGTGAACTCTGTCGCCGTGACGACGACGTTACCGAAGCGCAGGGACAGGGTGACCGTGACAAAATCTGAGGAGAGAGAGACACGGAGAGAATGAGAACTAGAGACAAACAAATATTAAATGTTACGTCTTACCTCCTTAGGATCCCTACCCAACACAGTGCCAAGCTTTCTAAAAATAATATGTTGTGAAAATATTTGTCTAAGCTTCATCTTAGAACGGAGTCTTATGAAGATTTGAAAATGAGAGTGAGACTTGACCATGTCTGTATGTCTGAATAAAAGCACTGTTGTTCAAAACAGTTTGAGGAGGTCGAGAACAGGAGAGTGTGAGAGGAGGTCGAGAACAGGAGAGTGTGAGAGGAGGTCGAGAACAGGAGAGTGTGAGAGGAGGTCGAGAACAGGAGAGTGTGAGAGGAGGTCGAGAACAGGAGAGTGTGAGAGGAGGTCGAGAACAGGAGAGTGTGAGAGGAGGTCGAGAACAGGAGAGTGTGAGAGGAGGTCGAGAACAGGAGAGTGTGAGGAGGTCGAGAACAGGAGAGTGTGAGGAGGTCGAGAACAGGAGAGTGTGAGGAGGTCGAGAACAGGAGAGTGTGAGGAGGTTGAGAACAGGAGAGTGATGGATTGTGTCCCAAATGGCACCTTATTCAGTACCTTCTGAAAGTATTCAGACCCCTTGACCCTTTCCACATTTTATTACATTACAGTAATCTACACACAATACCCCATAATGACAAAGCAAAAAAATTTTTTTTTTTTTTGTAAAAGCAAAAATACCTCATTTACATAAGTATTCAGATCCTTGGCTATGAGAGTTGAAATTGAGCTCAGGTGCATTCTGTTTCCATTGATCATCCCTGAGAAGTTTCTATAACTTGATTGGAGTCCACCTGTGGTAAATTAAATTGTTTGGACATGATTTGGAATGGCACACACCTGTCTATATAAGGTCCCACAGTTGACAGTGTATGTCAGAACAAAAATCAAGCCATGAGGTCGAAGGAATTGTCCATAGAGCTCCGAGACAGGATTGGGTTGAGGCACCAAAACATTTCTGCAGAATTGAAGGTCCCCAAGAACACAGTGGCCTCCATCATTCTTAAATGGAAGAAGTTTGGAACCATCAAGACTCTTCCTAGAGCTGGCCACCCGGGCCAACCTGAGCAATCAGGGGAGAAGGTCCTTGGTCAGGGAGGTGACCAAGAACCCGATAATTACTCTGACAGAGCACTAGAGTTCCTCTGTGGAGATGGGAGAACCTTCCAGAAGGACAACCATCTCTGCAGCACTCCACCAATCAGGCCTTTATGGTAGTGGCCAGACGGAAGCCACTCCTCAGTATAAGGCACACTTTTTTGCCAAAAAGCACCTAAAGTCTCTCAGACAATGAGAAACAAGATTCTCTGGTCTGATGAAACCAAGATTGAACTCTTTGGCCTGAATGCCAAGTGTCACGTCTGGAGGAAACCTGGCCCCATCCCTACAGTGAAGCATGGTGGTGGCAGCATCAAGCTGTGTGGATGGTTTTCAGTGGCAGAGACTTGGAGATTTAGTCAGGATCGAGGCAAAGATGAATGGAGAAAAGTACAGGGCGATCCTTAATGAAAACCTCCAGAGCGCTCAGGACCTCAGACTAGGGCGAAGGTTTACCTTCCAACAGGACAACGACCCTAAGCACACAGCCAAGACAACACAGGAGTGGCTTCTGGTCAAGTCTCAATGTCCTTGAGCGGCCCAGCCAGAGCCCGGACTTGAACCTGATCGAACATCTCTGGAGACCTGAAAATCGCTGTGCAGCAACACTCCCCATCCAGCCTGACAGAGCTTGAGAGGATCTGCAGAGAAGAATGGGAGAAACTCCCCAAATACAAGTGTGCCAAGCTTGTAGTGTCATACCCAAGAAGACTCGAGGCTGTAATTGCTGCCAATGGTGCTAAGTAAAGGGTCTGAATACTAATGTATATTTAATACATATATATATATATTTTTAACTGTTTTTGCTTCGTCATTATGGGGTATTGTTTGCAGATTGATGAGGGAATATTTAACTAGGTAAGTCAGTTAAGAACAAATTCTTATTTTCAATGACGGTGGGTTAACTGCCTGTTCAGGGGCAGAACGACAGATTTGTACCTTGTCAGCTCGGGGGTTTGAACTTGCAACCTTCCGGTTACTAGTCCAACACTCTAACCACTAGGCTACGCTGCCGCCCTCATGTTAAATACCTAGCCCTCATGTTAAACACCTAACCCTCATGTTAACTACCTAGCCCTCATGTTAACTACCTAGCCCTCATGTTAACTACCTAACCCTCATGTTAAACACCTAGCCCTCATGTTAAACACCTAGCCCTCATGTTAACCACCTAACCCTCATGTTAAACACCTAGCCCTCATGTTAACTACCTAGCCCTCATGTTAACTACCTAGCCCTCATGTTAACTACCTAGCCCTCATGTTAACTACCTAACCCTCATGTTAACTACCTAGCCCTCATGTTAACTACCTAGCCCTCATGTTAACTACCTAACCCTCATGTTAAACACCTAGCCCTCATGTTAAACACCTAGCCCTCATGTTAAACACCTAGCCCTCATGTTAACTACCTAGCCCTCATGTTAAACACCTAGCCCTCATGTTAAACACCTAGCCCTCATGTTAAACACCTAGCCCTCATGTTAACTACCTAGCCCTCATGTTAACTACCTAACCCTCATGTTAAATACCTAACCCTCATGTTAACTACCTAACCCTCATGTTAACTACCTAGCCCTCATGTTAAATACCTAGCCCTCCTGTTAACTACCTAACCCTCCTGTTAAATACCTAACCCTCCTGTTAAATACCTAACCCTCATGTTAACTACCTAGCCCTCCTGTTAAATACCTAGCCCTCCTGTTAAATACCTAGCCCTCCTGTTAAATACCTAGCCCTCCTGTTAAATACCTAGCCCTCCTGTTAAATACCTAGCCCTCATGTTAATTACCTAGCCCTCCTGTTAAATACCTAGCCCTCATGTTAAATACCTAGCCCTCCTGTTAAACACCTAGCCCTCATGTTAAACACCTAGCCCTCATGTTAAACACCTAGCCCTCCTGTTAAACACCTAGCCCTCCTGTTAAACACCTAGCCCTCCTGTTAAACACCTAGCCCTCCTGTTAAACACCTAGCCCTCCTGTTAAATACCTAGCCCTCCTGTTAAATACCTAGCCCTCCTGTTAACTACCTAGCCCTCCTGTTAAACACCTAGCCCTCCTGTTAACTACATAACCCTCATGTTAAATACCTAGCCCTCCTGTTAACTACCTAGCCCTCCTGTTAACTACCTAGCCCTCCTGTTAACTACCTAGCCCTCCTGTTAACTACCTAGCCCTCCTGTTAACTACCTAGCCCTCCTGTTAAATACCTAGCCCTCCTGTTAAATACCTAGCCTCCTGTTAAATACCTAGCCCTCCTGTTAACTACCTAGCCCTCCTGTTAACTACCTAGCCCTCCTGTTAAATACCTAGCCCTCCTGTTAAATACCTAGCCCTCCTGTTAAATACCTAGCCCTCCTGTTAAATACCTAGCCCTGTTAAATACCTGCCCTCCTGTTAAATACCTAGCCCTCCTGTTAAATACCTAGCCCTCCTGTTAAATACCTAGCCCTCCTGTTAAATACCTAGCCCTCATGTTAAATACCTAGCCCTCCTGTTAAATACCTAGCCCTCCTGTTAAATACCTAGCCCTCATGTTAAATACCTAGCCCTCATGTTAAATACCTAGCCCTCATGTTAAATACCTAGCCCTCATGTTAAATACCTAGCCCTCATGTTAAATACCTAGCCCTCATGTTAAACACCTAGCCCTCCTGTTAAACACCTAGCCCTCCTGTTAAACACCTAGCCCTCCTGTTAAACACCTAGCCCTCATGTTAAACACCTAGCCCTCCTGTTAAACACCTAGCCCTCCTGTTAAACACCTAGCCCTCCTGTTAAACACCTAGCCCTCCTGTTAAACACCTAGCCCTCATGCCCTCCTGTTAAACACCTAGCCCTCCTGTTAACTACCTAGCCCTCCTGTTAACTACCTAGCCCTCCTGTTAAATACCTAGCCCTCCTGTTAAATACCTAGCCCTCCTGTTAAACACCTAGCCCTCATGTTAAACACCTAGCCCTCCTGTTAAACACCTAGCCCTCCTGTTAAACACCTAGCCCTCCTGTTAAACACCTAGCCCTCCTGTTAAACACCTAGCCCTCCTGTTAAACACCTAGCCCTCCTGTTAAACACCTAGCCCTCCTGTTAAACACCTAGCCCTCCTGTTAACTACCTAGCCCTCCTGTTAACTACCTAGCCCTCCTGTTAACTACCTAGCCCTCCTGTTAACTACCTAGCCCTCCTGTTAACTACCTAGCCCTCCTGTTAAATACCTAGCCCTCCTGTTAAATACCTAGCCCTCCTGTTAAATACCTAGCCCTCCTGTTAAATACCTAGCCCTCCTGTTAAATACCTAGCCCTCCTGTTAAATACCTAGCCCTCCTGTTAAATACCTAGCCCTCCTGTTAAACACCTACCCTAGTTAAACACCTAGCCCTCATGTTAAACACCTAGCCCTCCTGTTAAACACCTAGCCCTCCTGTTAAACACCTAGCCCTCCTGTTAAACACCTAGCCCTCCTGTTAAACACCTAGCCCCTCATGTTAAACACCTAGCCCTCCTGTTAAACAAACCCCTCCTGTTAAACACCTAGCCCTCCTGTTAAACACCTAGCCCTCCTGTTAAACACCTAGCCCTCCTGTTAAATACCTAGCCCTCCTGTTAAATACCTAGCCCTCCTGTTAAACACCTAGCCCTCCTGTTAAACACCTAGCCCTCCTGTTAAACACCTAGCCCTCCTGTTAACTACCTAGCCCTCCTGTTAACTACCTAGCCCTCCTGTTAACTACCTAGCCCTCCTGTTAACTACCTAGCCCTCCTGTTAACTACCTAGCCCTCCTGTTAAACACCTAGCCCTCCTGTTAAATACCTAGCCCTCATGTTAAATACCTAGCCCTCATGTTAAATACCTAACCCTCATGTTAAATACCTAACCCTCATGTTAAATACCTAGCCCTCATGTTAAATACCTAGCCCTCATGTTAAATACCTAGCCCTCCTGTTAAATACCTAGCCCTCCTGTTAAATACCTAACCCTCATGTTAAATACCTAACCCTCATGTTAAATACCTAGCCCTCATGTTAAATACCTAGCCCTCATGTTAAATACCTAGCCCTCATGTTAAATACCTAGCCCTCATGTTAAATACCTAGCCCTCATGTTAAATACCTAGCCCTCATGTTAAATACCTAGCCCTCATGTTAAATACCTAGCCCTCCTGTTAAATACCTAGCCCTCCTGTTAAATACCTAGCCCTCCTGTTAAATACCTAACCCTCATGTTAAATACCTAGCCCTCATGTTAAATACCTAACCCTCATGTTACCTACCTAACCCTCATGTTAACTACCTAGCCCTCATGTTAACTACCTAGCCCTCATGTTAACTACCCAACCCTCCTGTTAAATACCCAACCCTCCTGTTAAATACCCAACCCTCCTGTTAAATACCTAACCCTCCTGTTAAATACCTAACCCTCCTGTTAAATACCTAACCCTCCTGTTAAATACCTAACCCTCCTGTTAAATACCTAACCCTCCTGTTAAATACCTAACCCTCATGTTAAATACCTAACCCTCATGTTAAATACCTAACCCTCATGTTAAATACCTAGCCCTCATGTTAAATACCTAGCCCTCATGTTAAATACCTTCTTCTACAGATGCACAATCGAGAGCATCCTGGCGGGCTGTATCACCGCCTGGTACGGCAACTGCTCCGCCCACAACCGTAAGGCTCTCCAGAGGGTAGTGAGGTCTGCACAACGCATCACCGGGGGCAAACTACCTGCCCTCCAGGACACCTACACCACCCGATGTCACAGGAAGGCCATAAAGATCATCAAGGACATCAACCACCCGAACCACTGCCTGTTCACCCCGCTATCATCCAGAAGGCGAGGTCAGTACAGGTGCATCAAAGCTGGGACCGAGAGACTGAAAAACAGCTTCTATCTCAAGGCCATCAGACTGTTAAACAGCCACCACTAACATTGAGTGGCTGCTGCCAACACACTGACTCAACTCCAGCCACTTTAATAATGGGAATTGATGGGAAATGATGTAAATATATCACTAGCCACTTTAAACAATGCTACCTAATATAATGTTTACATACCCTACATTATTCATCTCATATGTATACGTATATACTGTACTCTATATCATCTACTGCATCTTTATGTAATACATGTATCACTAGCCACTTTAACTATGCCACTTTGTTTACATATTCATCTCATATGTATATACTGTACTCGATACCATCTACTGTATCTTGCCTATGCCGCTCTGTACCATCACTCATTCATATATCTTTATGTACCTATTCTTTATCCCCCTACACTTGTGTGTATAAGACAGTAGTTTTGGAATTGTTAGTTAGATTACTTGTTGGTTATTACTGCATTGTCGGAACTAGAAGCACAAGCATTTTGCTACACTCGCATTAACATCTGCTAACCATGTGTATGTGACAAATAAAATTTGATTTGATTTAATTAGCCCTCATGTTAAATACCTAGCCCTCATGTTAAATACCTAGCCCTCATGGCCTGAGAACCACAACAAACCTCTCTTCAGGAATCCTTTTCATGGGAACCAGGGAGACAGATGGGGCTGAGAAAAGGGGGGTTTGATACATGGGGGGCTGAGAGATGGGGGGCTGAGAGAAAAAAGTGGATGGAGGAGGGAAGGGGGACGTGATAGGAGTTCACTAGTGCATGTGTGAACAGTTAATGCCCATAATGCATCAGAAATGACTGACCAAAACAAGTCGATGGCTCAAAGCATGCAACGAAACCAAACCGCACTATCCCAGGCCAAACCATACCCGCACTATCCCAGGCCAAACCATACCGCACTATCCCAGGCCAAACCATACCGCACTATCCCAGGCCAAACCATACCGCACTATCCCAGGCCAAACCATACCGCACTATCCCAGGCCAAACCATACCGCACTATCCCAGGCCAAACCATACTGCACTATCCCAGGCCAAACCATACCGCACTATCCCAGGCCCAAAGATAGAAGCCTGCATGAAACACACATGACGGATGAATTGCATGATTAGCTCCCCAGACTGGCGGACATGGAGGTGACTCCCTGCTGTGTAAACTGGGAGACAAAGAGGATTTGGATCCAACATACATCTGCTCTGTAAGAACACGGTACCTACTGCTGCTCAGAGGCTGATGGGTCTGTATAACAAACACACACTTTAACGAGTGAGAGAAAGGTCCTTACGTTTAACATCTCATTAAAATGATGAAGTGTGCGCTTGTGCATGTGTGTGTATAAACAGTATAGAGAAGCGGGTTCCATGCCTAGTACCCATCTGCCCCCTTTGGAACTCACCTTGTCCCGGGGGCCCAGTCAGCACCCTGTGGGGGTCAGGGGAGAGGCAGGTGACCCCCATGTCGGTGACTGTGGCAGGACTCTCAGAGTCGTGAAAGAAACAGGAGTACGACTTGTCCTCTTCTAGGACGGCCAGGCCCAGGACTGATAGAGAGATCTGAGGGAGGTAGGGAGAAGATGTTAGAGCAAGAGAGAGCGAGAACGAGCGAGAGAGAGAGAGCGAGAGAGAGAACGAGCTGGCTCGGATCTGCAAGGAGAATGTATATGATAACCATCTCTGATCTCTGCTGTAAAACTGGATGTAAAACAAGCAAACACTGCCAGCCAGGATCCAGCCAGGATCCAGCCAGGCTAAAACTATCCCTCACAGTGTGAACATGAAGGAACAACCCTGTATAAAAGCATGTGCTCACATACCCATGTACTTGAACACACACGCATGCATGCGCACACACACACACAAAAATACACACATACAAACATACACGTATGCCCAGACTCACGTACCCACAGACACACGTACGCACAGACACACAGACGTACACTTCTCTTCTCCTGCCGGCTGATGTTGGAGGGGCTGAGGGACTGGATGGTGAGACACTTCTGCTCCATGTCGAAGCTCCACAGCCACTGGCCTGCCTGGGCCCCGCGTGAACACTGAGCCTGCTGGCCACACCTACGCATATCAATATGTTAATATCATCTCACATACTGATACATTACCATCGCCCAGACTACATCTACACAATACATGATCATATTATACTTTATTGATTGCAACATATTATTATTTAGTTTATTAGGTACACCACCATATTCACAAAAATCATTACGTGGCCATGGCTTGCTTTAAAAGCAGGCAGACAGGCATCTAGTCACTGTTAGACTGAGCATGGCATGATCGTCGGTGACAGGCACGGTGAGTCCAGTATCTCAGAAAAGGCTGTCCTCCTGGACTTTTGACACACGACAGTGTCTAGAGTTTACAGAGACTGGCACGACAAACAAAACATCCAGTCAGCGGCAGTCCTGGGGGCGGAAACAGCTGGTTGATCAACAAGGTCGAAGGAGAATGTAATGAATCGTGAAAGCTAACAGGTGGGCCACAAACAGGCAAATTATGGCACAGAGCGACATCTCAGAACGCACAACTAGTCAGTTGTTGTCAGGGATGGGCTATTGCACCAGACGATCACATTGGGCTCCACTCCTATCAGCTAAAAACAAGAAGAAGCAACTCCAGTGGGCACATCATCACCAACACTGGACAATTGAGGAGTGGAAACACATCGCCTGGTCCAACGAATCCAGGTTTCTGTGGCATCAAGCATCAGATTCAGGACTTGGCGTAAGTAACATGAGTCCATGACCCCATCCTGCTTGTCAACGGTACAGGCTGGTGGCAGTGGTGTAATGGTGTGGGGAATGCTTTCCTGGCTCACGTTAGGTCCCTTGATAGCAATTGAGCAATGTTTTGATTCCCGAAGAATTCAGGCTGTTCTGGAGGCAAAGGTGGGTCCAACCCGGTACTAGATAGGTACCTAATAAACTGGTCACTGAGTGTAAATCATAATGTATACATACAATATATAATAGATGCATCATTACATTCACTATAGATACAAAAGTTGCTGACAGGTGTATAAAATCGAGCACACAGCCATGAAATCACCATAGGAAAACATTGGCAGTAGAATGGCCTTACTGAAGAGCTCCGTGACTTTCAACGTGGCACCGTCATAGGATGCCACCTTTCTAACAAGTCAGCTCGTCACATTTCTGCCCTGCTAGAGCTGCCCCGGTCAACTGTAAGTGCCGATTTGAGAAGTGGAAACATCTAGGAGCAACAACGGCTCAGCCGCAAAGTGGCAGGCCACACAAGTTCACAGAATGGGAGCGCTGAAGCGTGCAGCGCGTAAAATTCGTCTGTCCTCGGTTGCAACACTTACTACAGAGTTCCAAACTGCTTCTGGAAGCAACGTCAGCACAATAACTGTTCGTCGGGAGCTTCATGAAATAGGTTTACATGACTGAGCAGCCACAAACATACCACAAGCACCATGTACAATGCCAAGCATCGGCTGGAGTGGTGTAAAGCTCGCCGCCATTCAACTCTGGAGCAGTGGAAACGTGTTCTCTGTAGTGATGAATCACGCTTCACCATCTGGCAGTCCGACGGACGAATCTGGGCTTGGCGGATGGTAGGAGAACGCTACCTGCCCCGATGCATAGTGCCAACTGTAAAGTTTGGTGGAGGAGGAATAAATGGTCTGTGGCTGGTTTTCATGGTTTCTGGCTAGGCCCATTAGTTCAGTGAAGGGAAATCTGAACGATGTAGCATTCAATGACATTCTCAACGATTCTGTGTTTTCAACTTTGTGGCAACAGTTTGGAGAAGGCCCTTTCCTGTTTCAGCGCACAAAGCAAGGTCCATACAGAAATTGTCTCTCAAGGTTTGTGTGGAAGAACTTGACTGGCCTGCACAGAGCCCTGACCTCAACGAATACCTTTGAGATTAATTGCAACGCCGACTGCAACCAGGCCTAATCGCCCAACATCAGTGCCCGACCTCACTAACGCATGTGGCTGAATGGAAGCAAGTCCCCGCAGCAACGTTCCAACATCTAGTGGAAAGCCTTCCCAGAAGAGTAGAGGCTGTTATAGCAGCAAAGGGGGCACCAACTCCATATTAATGCCCCTGATTTTGGAACAAGATGTTTGACGAGCAGGTGTCCACATACATTTGGTAATGTAGTGTACATACAATGTACTATCAGCATAGCATACTGTTACAGAAATAGTACATACTTAGAATACACTGAGTGTACAAAACATAAGGAACACCTTCCTAATATTGAGTTGCATCCCCTTTAGCCGTCAGAACAGCCTGAATTCATCAAGGCATGGACTCTACAAGGTGTCGAAAGCGTTCCCCAGGGATGTTGGCCTGTGTTAACTGCAATGCTTCCCACAGTTGGCTGGATGTCCTTTGGGTGGTGGACCATTCTTAATACACACGGGAAACTGTAGAGCGTACAAAACCCAGCAGCGTTGCAGTTCTTGACACAAACAGGTGTGCCTGGCACCAACTACCATACCCCCAACTACCATACTCCCTTCAAAGGCACAGTATTTTGCCTTGCCCATGGCACACATTTGATTTATTTTACCTTTATTTAACTAGGCAAGTCAGTTAATTAAGAACAAATTCTTATTTTCAATGACAGCCCAGGAACAGTGGGTTAACTGCCTGTTCAGGGGCAGAACGACAGATTTGTACCTTGTCAGCTCAGGGATTCGAACTTGCGACCTTTCGGTTACTAGTCCAACGCTCTAACCACTAGGCTACCCTGACACAATTCATGTCTCAATTGTCTCAATCCTTATTTACCCTGTCTCCTCCCCTTCATCTACACTGATTTGAAGTGGATTTAACAAGTGACATCAATAAGGGATCATAGCTTTCACCTGGATTCATCTGGTCAGCCTATGTCATGGTATGAGCAGGTGTTCTTAATGTTTTGTACACTCAGTGTATATTATTATATAATGTAATGGATACATAATTGTCTTTACATCATTACACTATAGCACAGGAGGGGGAGAGAGGGGGAAACAGAGGGAGGGGGAGTGAGAGGGAGAGGGGAAATGGAGAGTCCGAGGGAGTTAGAATGGGAGGAGGAGGAAGAGGAGGAAGAGAAGAGCAACATGGGAATTAGGGCCAAAGGGGTGATGGGAGAAATATACATTGACTGACTTTTATTTTTTATTTTTTTATGAGACATCCTGATTGGTTTGAAATGGAGACGAAAATAAGAAAATGTGAAAGGAAGACAGAAATAACAGAGAGAGGGGAGGGAGAGACAGGTGGTCAAGGTGCAGGACAAGAAGGGAGAGGGAGACACGAGGGAGACACGAGGGGGACACGAGGGGGACACGAGGGGATGAGGAACAGATGGTAGTGATCCTGCTGAGTAAACAACTAACTGAAGCTTTTAAGATGACTTGGCAAAATCTGGTCAGAACAAGGAGCTGTGCCAGCATTCTTTGTTGTTGCCGGGCCGATGACTTCCTAGTATGTTGTTGCCGGGCCGATGACTTCCTAGTATGTTGTTGCCGGGCCGATGACTTCCTAGTATGTTGTTGCCGGGCCGATGACTTCCTAGTATGTTGTTGCCGGGCCGATGACTTCCTAGTATGTTGTTGCCGGGCCGATGACTTCCTAGTATGTTGTTGCCGGGCCGATGACTTCCTAGTATGTTGTTGCCGGGCCGATGACTTCCTAGTATGTTGTTGCCGGGCCGATGACTTCCTCGTATGTTGTTGCCGGGCCGATGACTTCCTCGTATGTTGTTGCCGGGCCGATGACTTCCTCGTATGTTGTTGCCGGGCCGATGACTTCCTCGTATGTTGTTGCCGGGGCGATGACTTCCTAGTATGTTGTTGCCGGGCCGATGACTTCCTAGTATGTTGTTGCCGGGCCGATGACTTCCTAGTATGTTGTTGCCGGGCCGATGACTTCCTAGTATGTTGTTGCCGGGCCGATGACTTCCTCGTATGTTGTTGCCGGGCCGATGACTTCCTCGTATGTTGTTGCTGGGCCGATGACTTCCTAGTATGTTGTTGCTGGGCCAATGACTTCCTCGTATGTTGTTGCCGGGCCGATCACTTCCTCGTATGTTGTTGCTGGGCCGATCACTTCCTCGTATGTTGTTGCTGGGCCAACCAATTACTTCCTAATATGTTGTTTATGTGCTTAGTTGTGAGTTTATGGAGAAAAGCCTGGGTTTGGCTACTGTAGCTACTACTCAAACGATTGCCCACTTAAATAAAGGTTAAATAAAATTAAAAGATGCACTTTGCAGAAATCGCTCTACCATATCCTGGTTGCTAAAATTCTAATAGTTTGCCTAATTTCAGTTTATGTGACAAAACAAGCAAGTATAATGTAGAGAATCATTCTACCATCTAAACCGCTGTGAAATATATTTTGCATAACCAACAATATTGTATTTTCAGCTGTTTGAAGCTGGTGTACAAAACCGAAAGTTAGACACAAAAACTAAACTTAAAAAACGGAAAGCATAGCGAACATAGAACAGACCGACTGCGTCCTATACGTGCTTTTAATGAGAATAACCAATCTATAACTCACTTTTCTATGTGAATTTTGTCAGGTCGTCCAAAAAGTTACATATTGTATAGTGGCCTTAAAACACGAGCAATACCTATGACTATCTACTGTATTTGACATCATTTCTCACATACGCCAGCATGAGAGGTACCACAAACACAGTCTCTGACTGCGTTGTGCCCAGCCGTAATATCTAGGGCCCTGAGTTTTCCTAGGCCACTTGACCTGACCAGAGAAACCTCTGGCTCTAGTTTGATATGTTGACCCTTTAACCAGGGTTGGGCGGATTACTTAAATGTAATTGGTTACGGATTACATATGACTTGACAATAAAAGTAATTAGTTAGCTAATCCATTGGATTACTCAGAATTAGTGGTTTACCTCCCCTCCAGGACACACCATCCACAGTAGGGGTCATGGGCAGACAGACAGGCTTGGCAGTCCAGATGTTCGTGGCACTCAGCCACTGGCCTCTTCTGGAGCTATGGCCACAACAAAACAACAGGCAATATTCATAGGCAATAGTCATTATGTGCAACGCATGGTAAACAATGAGACCCATTTCGGACACAGAACTATTGGCCAAAACTGTTGCCACTTACCTGATCGATAAAAGGATTGGATAGAAATAAAGCAATGTGGTGAAAATGTTGTAGAGTCTATGAGGACTTTGCATGAAGCCATTACTATAAACTGAACCTAGTCTCAATAGAGCCGTGGACGAGATTACTATAAACGAAAAAAGAGACTTGTTTCAGAGACACAGTCATTGGCCACTGTGCCGTTGTGAAGGGAAGAAATTAAAGTTGTCGTGTTGGTAGTGTACTGTTGGTGTCAGAAGTGGGATTCATGTGTGTCAAACTGCCAATGAGCAGAGGACTTGGCAGGACAGCACCAACAAACAGATCTAGGACCAGGCTAGTGTACTGTACCATGGTGGACGTCATGATGAAAAGGTGCTCCTCAGACTGATCCAGGAGCAGGTCTGAGCTGATGGCCGCGTTGGCCTGGATGGAGACGACGGCGTACTCCTCCACCTCACCGTTAGGGCCCAGAAACACCTGCAAAACAAACATTCAAATGGTTAAGAAACCTATTAGGTACATTTAATTCCAGCAAACCGATAAAGGAGTACAGAACTAGGGTCACTCGTATGAAAGGAAAACATGCACACAGTGCTCCAATAGGGTTAGCCCAATTTAGGGAATTGTCAAGTGGGATCATTAGTTTTATTTTATTGAACCTTTAATTAACCAGGCAAGTCAGTTATGAACAAATTCTTATTTACAATGACAGCCTACACTGGCCAAACCCAGACCACACTGGGCCAAATTGAGCCTGGATTCGAACCAGGGTGTCTGTAGTGATGCCTCTAGCACTGAGATGCAGTGCCTTAGACTGTTGTGCCACTCGGGGGCCTAATCATTAGCGAGGATCGCTACAATATTATAGAAGTTTGAGAAACCCTGATCTAGAGGAGTAGAAGAAGTGAATTTACTCACTAAAATGCCTTCAGAATGAGGTTCTTATGATCTAACACCCCCTTCACCTACTTGGCCTTCTCATTACCAAAACTTCAAAAAAAATTCTAATTGATAAAAAGTCAGATTTAATTGTAATATTTTACTTAAATATTTATGGTTTCAGTGTTCTGTTTAACTCAGGCCTTTTCAATAGGGGAGCAAGGTAAACAAATATTTGAAATGGATTTGTGTATTACTTTTTGCACTGGTAATGAGAATTGGGTGGAAATTGTGGTAAAATGTATTATATCTGATCAAAAAACATAAGAATAATGATATAGATAAGTACAGATCCTAATCTCAGTGTTCCTAGAGGGCATTTCATGAAAAATTACCAGAGAAATGTGGGTTCAAATGTCAGTTCCACGAGACTGACCCACTCTGACCCTCCGCCATCCACTAGAATAGGATTATCTCGTCATGGCAAATTACTGGCGCATATCTCACCCTTGCAATCCCATCTTCTGTCAGTGGCATTGTCTGAACACACACACACACTGTACAGAACACAAACTCTGGGTTGAGCGCACACACCCACACATTCTGTGTCTAATTCACCTTATATGAAATTGCATTGATGGCCAATACAATCAATTGATTTCCCCAATACCAACTCTGTAATAGTTAGAGCTCACTGCTAATTCACCTAGCAGGTGTCAGTCATGTGCAGACCTTGGTTCAAATACATGTGTATTTAGGTATTTGTTATTTAAAATACTTCCATTCTTTTTATTTTCAAATAACGTGGTGCCGAATAAACTACTTCTATTAAAAGTATTAGAACATATTTAAGTAATTACCTATTAATAGCTTACTATTTGAAACTATTTTCAAATACATTATTTCAAATACCCCTAGGACCAAACAGACCAGGGTTCAAATGCATGGGAGTATTTCATAAAAATAAAAAAATGAAAAATACACTTGTCGATGCATTTGAATATTTTCAAATACATGCCAATACTTCGTAAGTGTATTCCCAAATACATCCCAATATTCAACTAATACATATATTTTTTTAACTACGCATTAATACTTTGATTGAAATAGTATTTGAACCCAGATCTGATCATGTGCTGTAATATGCTACGTCCCAGAGGCATTCTGTATACAGTCTGGGACTACAGTAAGAGGGACAGTAGCAACAATGAGTGACAGAGTCATCATTCATCTGGTGACCGTGACATTCACACAATTCGGTAGTGTGTATGCATGCGTGTATGTGTGCATGCGTGCGTGTATGTGTGTATGTGTGTATGCGTGTATGCATGCATACGTATGTGTTTATGCGTATATGTGTATGCATGTATGTGTGTTTATGCGTATGTGTGTATGCATGCATACGTATGTGTGTTTATGCGTATATGTGTACGCATGCATGCGTGTTTATGCGTATGTGTGTATGCATGCATACGTATGTGTGTTTATGCGTATTTATGCGTATTTGTGTATTCACATATACGCATAAACACACATACGTATGCATGCATACACACATACGCATGTGTGTTTATGCGTATATGTGTATGCATGTATGCGTGTTTATGCGTATGTGTGTATGCATGTGTGTATGTATGCGTGCGTGTATGTGTGTATGCGTGCGTGCATGTGTGTGTATGCGTGCGTGTATGCGTGTGTGTGTGTGTGTGTATGCGTGCGCGCATGTGTGTATGCGTGCGTGTGTGTGTGTATGCGTGCGTGTGTGTGTGTATGCGTGCGTGTGTGTGTGTATGCGTGCGTGTGTGTGTGTATGCGTGCGTGTGTGTGTGTATGCGTGCGTGTGTGTGTGTATGCGTGCGTGCGTGTGTGTGTGTGCGTGCGTGTATGCGTGCGTGCGTGCGTGCGTGTGTGTGTGTATGCGTGCGTGTGTGTATGCGTGCGTGTGTGTGTGTATGCGTGCGTGTGTTTGTGTATGCGTGCGTGTGTTTGTGTATGCGTGCGTGTATGTGTGCGTGTATGTGTGTATGCGTGCGTGTATGTATGTGTGTATGTATGTATGCATGATAGTCTATGGAAAGAGAATAGGGCATTCTATTTAGAACTCATTTCTATCTAGAACGCCACATTTCTACTCTATTTAGAACTCTATTTAGAACTCTATTTAGAACTCTATTTAGAACTCTATTTAGAACTCTATTTAGAACTCTGCTGTTTTTGCATTTATTTGCCAGTCAGTGACGACTGTGCCCTGTATGCACACACTGTGTGAGACTCAAACACAAAACACTGAGTCATGGAGTCCTAGTTAGCCAGACATCATGAAGAACGGCCACATTGGCCAGTGTTGTTTTTATGTGGTCAGTGTGTAAAAATATTGTTAATGGGTGTCATTGTGCTCCCCTCCCTGCTCTGCTCCACCACGCCCTGGTCACAACCGCAGCACAGCCATTGACAAAAATGAAACAAAGTGCTAATTGTTAGCGCTAGTCACTATTCCCAATGAGAGTCTGGGAGTGAGAGAACTTGCTGTTACTAAGAACTCGCTATGCCTAAATACTCTGATGCGGCTTCCTTGCCTTCACTGACAGTGACAGTTGAACGGACTTGATGGGTTTTCACCAAGGCAGCAAGTTGAAACTACTGAGATGTCCCCTATGAGCCCCTGCCACATAACCCACTCAAATTCACATGTCTGGGTGATATAAACTCAACCCTTGGCACTAATGCATTTCAAGACCATATTTGAAGTGGGTTGTTTTTGTATTTTCCCAAGCCCTCTGTGTGTATCACTACCATGTTATGTTAATCCAAGCCCTCTGTGTGTATCACTACCATGTTATGTTAACCCAAGCCCTCTGTGTGTATCACTACCATGTTATGTTAACCCAAGCCCCCTGTGTGTATCACTACCATGTTATGTTAACCCAAGCCCCCTGTGTGTATCGCTACTCTGTTAACCCAAGCCCTCTGTGTGTATCACTACCATGTTATGTTAACCCAAGCCCTCTGTGTGTATCACTACCATGTTATGTTAACCCAAGCCCTCTGTGTGTATCACTACCATGTTATGTTAACCCAAGCCCCCTGTGTGTATCACTACCATGTTATGTTAACCCAAGCCCCCTGTGTGTATCACTACCATGTTATGTTAACCCAAGCCCCCTGTGTGTATCACTACCATGTTATGTTAACCCAAGCCCCCTGTGTGTATCACTACCATGTTATGTTAACCCAAGCCCTCTGTGTGTATCACTACCATGTTATGTTAACCCAAGACCTCTGTGTGTATCACTATCATGTTATGTTAACCCAAGCCCTCTGTGTGTATCACTACCATGTTATGTTAACCCAAGCCCTCTGTGTATCACTACCATGTTATGTTAACCCAAGCCCCCTGTGTATATCACTACCATGTTATGTTAACCCAAGCCCTCTGTGTGTATCGCTACTCTGTTAACCCAAGCCCTCTGTGTGTATCACTACCATGTTAGGTTAACCCAAATGTGTGTTATCCCCCTCTATTCCACCTCTCTTATTATCACAGGGTGTTGTCGTCTATATCCGAGCCCGGTACAGGGTGTCGTCGTCTATATCCAAGGCCGGTACAGGGTGTCGTCGTCTATATCCGAGCCCGGTACAGGGTGTCGTCTATATCCGAGCCCGGTACAGGGTGTCGTCTATATCCGAGGACGGTACAGGGTGTCGTCTATATCCGAGGACGGTACAGGGTGTCGTCTATATCCGAGGACGGTACAGGGTGTCGTCTATATCCGAGGACGGTACAGGGTGTCGTCTATATCCGAGGACGGTACAGGGTGTCGTCTATATCCGAGGACGGTACAGGGTGTCGTCTATATCCGAGGACGGTACAGGGTGTCGTCTATGTCCGAGGACGGTACAGGGTGTCGTCTATGTCCGAGGACGGTACAGGGTGTCGTCTATATCCGAGGACGGTACAGGGTGTCGTCTATATCCGAGGACGGTACAGGGTGTCGTCTATATCCGAGGACGGTACAGGGTGTCGTCTATATCCGAGGACGGTACAGGGTGTCGTCTATATCCGAGGACGGTACAGGGTGTCGTCTATATCCGAGGACGGTACAGGGTGTCGTCTATATCCGAGGACGGTACAGGGTGTCGTCTATATCCGAGGACGGTACAGGGTGTCGTCTATATCAGAGGACGGTACAGGGTGTCGTCTATATTCGAGGCCGGTACAGGGTGTCGTCTATATCCGAGGCCGGTACAGGGTGTCGTCTACATCAGAGGCCGGTACAGGGTCTCGTCTACATCCGAGGCTGGTACAGGGTGTCGTCTACATCAGAGGCTGGTACAGGGTGTCGTCTATATCCGAGGACGGTACAGGGTGTCGTCTATATCCGAGGCTGGTACAGGGTGTCGTCTACATCAGAGGCTGGTACAGGGTGTCGTCTACATCCGAGGCTGGTACAGGGTGGATGTAGGAATACCCCTCCTAGTGTGTATGATTAATAAAGGTGTCAGTCTATGCTGCCCATCTTCTATCAGTGCACTGGTTCATGTTGGAGCAACGCTGCCTTTCTCTGTTGTGGTTTACAAACAATACGTCTTACGAAACAGAACAAAAAAAATAAATCAAGACGGGAAAGAAAGCAAGCGGTGAAAAAAATATATAAGAAGAGAGAAAGAGCAGATTTCTCATTGTCCATTACAGTGCCAGTGTTATCTGCACATCCAGGGAAAATCAAACACACCCAGAGCCACTTAAGGACAGATGCATTAGTTAGTTACCTGGTCCGGTTGGTCCGGTTTGCTCTAGCTATTATTTCTGGAGTGTTGACTTCAGTCTGCGTACTATGGAAGGGTAAAAGTTCTGATCTCTGGCATACGTACTTATTTGTCTGTCTGGCTAGTTTTCTGTAAATATGTCTAGATCTACGTAGAGGCTGAGCTGAGGTTATTCAAGGATTATTAAAGGCTCACTTAATGCAATGGAATGTACTGGAAATGTACCGTATACAAAATGTACTGTATAACATACAAGACACAGAAACTACCAGCATAGAACATGTCCAGTTGTAAAGGTGTACAACATATTGAGGACACCTTCCTAATATTGAGTTACACTCCCTTTTCCCCTCAGAACAGCCTCAATTCGTCTGGGCATGGACTCCACAAGGTGTCGAAAGTGTTCCACAGGGATGCTGGCCCATTTTGACTCCAATGCTTCCCACAGTTGTGTCAAGTTGGCTGAATGTCCTTTGGGTGGTGGACCATTCTTAATACACACAGGAAACTGTTGACCGTGAAAAACACAGCAGATTTGCAGTTCTTGACACAAACCGGTGCGCCTGGCACCTACTACCATACCCTGTTCAAAGGCACTTACATTTTTTGTCTTGCCTATTCACCCTCTGAATGGAACATATACACAATCCATGTCTCAATTTTCTCAAGGCATAAAAATCCTTATTTAACCCGTCTCCTCCCCTTCATCTACACTGATGGAAGTGGGTGACATCAATAAAGGATCATAATTTTCACCTGGATTCACCTAGTCAGTCTGTCATGGAAAGAGCAGGTGTCCTTAATGTTTTGTACACTCAATATAAATCGCTCCAATAGTTTTACCATCTCAAATTGTCTCTACCTTGCGCAGGTTTCCCTTGGAATCCCCCAGGAAGGCGATTGTATGTCCCGCCCTCACACTGACAGCCACGGCGGTGAGACGGGTGGATGGGCTGTCCAATATGGGCTCGGCTTCCACAGCCACCCGGCTGGCCATTGGACTGGGGGTGTGGTCTGAACCACATGGGTAGGCATCCAGGGTGTTCTATAATTCAAGAGGGAAATAATTAGAAAATTGATGTAATTTAGAGATGTATGGACACAATGTTAAATTAGGTGCAATTTATCAACTTCATTATGACAAATATTACCAGCTTATGAGTTCCTGCAACAAAAAACAATAGGGGTCAAGTAATAAACATTGGGATCTAACACTGTTGATAGGTACTTGTGTTGATGGTTTTATGTGGTGGTGGTGTATTGTTACTATTTGTAAACAGAGTTTATGTTCACGGAACTAGAGCTAGCCTAGCATTACCACATCTCCCATCCCTCCATCTTCCTCCCTCTCACACACCTACTCCATCTCCCTTACATACACAAACCCCCTCCTTCCCTCTCACACACCCCTCCCTCCCTCTCACCCCCTCCCTCCCTCCCCCTTCCCTCTCACCCCCCTTCCCTATCACACCCCCTTCCCTCTCACACCCCCTCCCTCCCTCTCACACACCCACTCCTCCCTCCCTCTCACACACCCACTCCCTCCCTCCCTCTCACACACCCACTCCCTCCTCCCTCCCTCTCACACACCCACTCCCTCCCTCCCTCCCTCTCACACACCCACTCCCTCCCTCCCTCCCTCTCACACACCCACTCACTCCCTCCCTCCCTCTCACACACCCACTCCCTCCCTCCCTCTCACACACCCACTCCCTCCCTCCCTCTCACACACCCACTCCTCCCTCCCTCCCTCCCTCTCACACACCCACTCCTCCCTCCCTCCCTCTCTCACACCCACTCCCTCCCTCCCCTCACACACCCACTCCCTCCCTCCCTCACACACACCACTCCCTCCCTCCCTCCCTCTCACACACCCACTCCCTCCCTCTCACACCCCTCCCTCCCTCTCACACCCACTCCCTCCCTCTCACACCCACTCCCTCCCTCTCACACCCACTCCCTCCCTCTCACACCCACTCCCTCCCTCTCACACCCACTCCCTCCCTCTCACACCCACTCCCTCCCTCTCACACCCACTCCCTCCATCTATCCATCCAGCTCCCTCCCAATTCAATTCAAGGGGCTTTATTGCCATGGGAAACATATGTTTACAGTGCCAAAGCAAGTGAAGTAGATAATATACAAAAGTGAAATAAACAATCAAAATGAACAGTAAACATTACACACAGTTCATTTTATGTATATATACAGTGTTGTAACAAATGTACAAATGGTTAAAGTACAAAAGGGAAAATAAATTAGCATAAATATGGGTTGTATTTACAATGGTGTTTGTTCTTCACTGGTTGCCCTTTTCTCGTGGCAACAGGTCACAAATCTTGCTGCTGTGATGGCACACTGGTATTTCAACCAACAGATATGGGAGTTTATCAAAATTGGATTCGTTTTTGAATTCTTTGTGGATCTGTGTAATCTGAGGGAAATATGTGTCTAATATGGTCATACATTGGACAGGAGGTTAGGAAGTGCAGCTCAGTTTCCACCTCATTTTGTGGGCAGTGAGCACATAGCCCGTCTTCTCTTGAAAGCCATGTCTGCCTACGGCGGCCTTTCTCAATAGCGAGGCTATGCTCACTGAGTCTGTACAAAGCTTTCCTTAAGTTTGGGTCAGTCACAGTGGTCAGGTATTCTGCCACTGTGTACTCTCTGTTTAGGGCCAAATAGCATTCTAGTTTGCTCTGTTTCTTTGTTCATTCTTTCCAATGTGTCAAGTAATTATCTTTTTGTTTTCTCATGATTTGATTGGGTCTAATTGTGCTGCTGTCCTGGGGCTCTGTGGGGTGTGTTTGTGTTTGTGAACAGAGCCCCAGGACCAGCTTGCTTAGGGGACTCTTCTCCAGGTTCATCTCTCTGTAGGTGATGGCTTTGTTATGGAAGGTTTGGGAATCACTTCCTTTTAGGTGGTTGTAGAATTTAACGGCTCTTTTCTGGATTTTGATCAATCGGTATCAGCCTAATTCTGCTCTGCATGCATTATTTGGTGTTATAAGTTGTACACTGAGGATATTTTTGCAGAAATCTGCATGCAGAGTCTCAATTTAGTGTTTGTCCCATTTTGTGAATTCTTGGTTGGTGAGCGGACCCCAGACCTCACAACCATAAAGGGCAATGGGCTCTAATATTCAAGTATTTTTAGCCAGATCCTAATTAGTATGTTGAATTTTATGTTCCTTTTGATGGCATAGAATGCCCTTCTTGCCTTGTCTCTCAGATCGTTCACAGCTTTGTGAAAGTTACCTGTGGCGGTGATGTTTAGGCCTCCCTCTCACACACCCACTCTGTCTCTCTCTCTCACACACACACACACACACACACACACTTCTCCTCATTTCCTCTCTCTTCCTCCCTGTCCCATCTGCTTCCCTGTTGCAATCTCCCTCGTTCCGGTGTCAGCGGTGGGTGACTTTATCCATCCTTGTCAGTCCTGGTTAAATGTGGCCCTCTCACTAAGGCCAATGTCACGATCGATTCCCCCCTACAATCCTATTACATTATCCTACTGTGTCCCAAATAACACCCTATTCCGTTTGTAGTGCACTACTTTTGGAAGGGCCCATAGGGCTCTGGTCAAAAACAGTGCAATAAATAGGGAATAGGGTGCCATTTGGGACACAGGCCCACCACACTAATGTTCCCCGAGCCCATCAGAAGGTATACAGCATTCAGGGGTCAGAGGTTAACACCTCTTCTGTGTATCATTAAATACACTGTGGCTCAGTGCCCACCCACTGAAGTCGGAGCGGTAGTCGCACACACACACACACACACACACACACAGGGTCATTATGAGAAAGTAATCTAATTTAATTTCCCAAATAGAAGGATTACATTTGTCCATACTAAAATATCAAATTAAATTTCATAGAATTTCTAACATGGAGGTCACGTCGCAGAAGCTGAATGACCCTGGAAGCAACCAATCTAGTAGTAGAATTACAGTAAATCCTAAAGACATTCTGACTTGGTAAGAAACAACATCTTTATTGGTATATGTAGATTAAATGCAGTTCCACTATTTTACAGTCCCCTATTTGCCTGGTAACTTAAAACATGGTGACAGCATACATGTTACATTATCATCACTTCCTAATAGCCTAATTCTACCACTAGTTTTAAGTATCTTTATGTATTAATTGCACGCCGTGTAATTTCCTAATAATTTGTCCTGTCCAGATGAACAGGACAAATGCATAAAGCAGTAGCAGACGATAAAACAAGGATCATTTGGCATCCAAATAGTTACAAATTGTTAGATTTTTAGAAGCAAGCACTGGGAGGTACCCATTGTTGCCTCATGACTTCCTCATAGTAGGTAGCCTAAATAGCAGCAATAAAAGGATTGCAAACTAAAGTGCTAAAATAAGGCAAGCAGTTTTCAAATACTATTCTAAATAATTTCCAATACTTCACCTAGGCTCGATTGGAACTAATAGAATAGTCGCAAAACGGCAAACCCTGTCCATCTGGCACTTCAGACAGGTTAAAGCAAACACTAAAAGATTTGGAAAGATTACAAACACTAATTGAACCCAGGACCGAATAAAACCTGGCAAGTCAATCTACTCACCGACGGCAGGTTGGCGCAGTTGGATTTGACTTCGTACTCGATGTAGGCCGCCTCCCCCCCTCCCTCGGCACGGCCGAACTGCGTGTAGCACAGGTCCCTGGTGGAGTTGATCCTCTGGTCCAGATTGTCCAGGTTAAACATGCAGAGAGCAGAGTCCTCACTGGGCCGTGTGGACGAGGTCTGATGTGTGGAGAACACCCCCAGGAGCACCTCGGCTTTCCCAGCTTCGCCCCCACTCCCCCTGGGTGGTAGACCAAGGCGGACAGCTTGGAGCAGGTTGTAGCTCTTACCGGCTGCCGAGCGACAGGCCAGAGGAACTTCCACATACGAGTAGTAGGCCTGGTCATCCAGGCAGACGCGCGACACGTAGGTGCGGTACTCGCGCGACTGGGACTTGAGGTCACGCCGGTAGAAGAGGAAGTAGACATGCTGGCGCTGGGCAAAGGAGGCCACGAAGTGGTGGTCGTACTCCGAGAGGCGGCCCGCCACCGATAGCTTTGCAGTTTCTTCGTAGGAAAACACGGGCTCCTGGACTAGGTTGCGCGTGGAGATAGGTGGGTGGCTGCTGGTGTAGCCGCGGCCCACAAAGAGCACGGGCTGGCGGTCAGGGCGGGAGCGCACCACCAGGCCCACCGTGCTCACGTTGGGGTGGTTGGCTGCCACGTATTGCGTGTCCACAGGCCGCTCGGCTGAGAACAGCACCGTACCCACAGAGTCTAAACTCCGCTTCTGGCAGATGCCCTGGTTGACGCTGCCACATGTGATCAGTTCCATAGAGTAGGGGTCCACCAGCAGGAGCTTGTTGTGGTTGCTGGTGGGCCGCGCCTGTGGGCAGTTGCCCTCGGTGACGGGTGGAAGGCACTCACGGCTGTCCGTCACGGGTCCGGTGTCGAACTGGAGTTCGGCAGTCAGGTGGTGGTCCAGCTGGAAGAGGCGGTCCTGCGCCCCCACGTAGACACGTCCCACCGCAGGGTCCGGGTGCAGGGTCATGTGCTCAAAGAGGGTGTCGTTGCGGGTAAAGGTGGGGTAGGGGGAGGAGGCCCAGGCCAGGCCATAGGAGGGCCAGCCGGCAGCTAGCAGCAGCAACAGTACTGGGGCTGGGACCGCCACCAGGACTGACAAACCACTTCGCACCATCCCCGGAGGCATGGCAACCAATCTGGCAACCCAGGAGAGAAAGCAAGGGATTCACACACTTCACAACCTAGATAGATAACATACTGTATATAGTTATGAGAAACATGAATATTCACATCATTTAACTTCAAGACATCAAATATACTGATAAACTACAGCTTATACCTAGATTAATGAATCAGAAAATGTTCCCCTCACCATTTGTTTCCAACAATGTGTTACAGAGGCATGTCACCCCTTGACCTCCCAGCAGCTTGGTTTGGTTAAAAACACCTCTCCTATGACACCAATCTGTAAAACAACGAGACAAACAGTTAATATCTCTGTAAACCAAGGAACACCCATTCAAGTACAATTTGAAACCAATAACGCACTTTTACAACATAAAATGGTACAATCAAGCCACACGTCAAAAAACATTTTCCCCGTCAGTGCATTTTCATGACAAATTGGAGAAAAAACATCTCAAATTCGGCATGCAAAAGTCCAAATTACCCCCTAATATCACAAAAACAACACCCACTGCATTGTGTACTTTGCATTGCCCAAACACCTCGGGTTAGCAACAAGTGTTAACACCAACACTCGTTACCCCAACACTAGAGTTAGCATGTTTCTTACTGAACAAATCCCTTCATAATGCAAACACAAACGTAATGCAGAAATAATTAGTAATTTAATCCTGCTCCCGAAGTTACACACGTGACCAACCAGGGTTCGTCTCCAGTGCTTTACCCGAATGAATGATCCTAAAGCCTAGACGTCTCGGGTAAATCTCATGTCTCAGGTAAGGTTACTCATCACCAAACCACCTCTATAACAATACTATAGTTGTGCACTGTGTTGTCTTGATAGTCTGACTAAATGGAGCTCATTGGAAAGCATTCCCATTGAAATGCAAGTCAGACCTACCTTTGCCCAACAACATCGTTTTCACTGGTCTAGGAAGCCCTTCTTAACACAAGCCAGGTCACACAGAGTCACACAGAGAACTTTCAGCACGCCAACTTTCAGCACGCCAACTTTCAGCACGCCAACTTTCAGCCCTCCCCATTGCTACGAGGCAAAAGCACTTCATTTGAGCAGTCACTAACACCCCTGGATACTTTTATCACAGTCATTCCTGGCACCAACAAACTGAGTCTGTCTTAAATGTCACCCTATTCCCTATTTAGTGCACTACTTTTGACCATAGGGCACAGGTCAAAAGTAGTGCACTATATAGGGAATAGGGTGACATTTGGGACAAATCCTCTCTCCACTTCTCCCTCTCCATTAATTGACGGCGCCAGAGGCAAAGTCTCTCTTGATTGATGCCTTAGTTAGTGAAAATTACCAGAACATTCAAAACATGCAATCCAAACATTAAGTCGGGATTCAGATGGAAGAAAAGAGACACTGACAAACACGAGCCAAAATACAAACCCTCCCCTTTAACCTGGCGAAAGAACAACAAGAACCACAATAGAATCGCTGTAAAAGAACAAACCCTGCCCACCTGGCACACCAGGCAGGCTAAAGCAAATGCTAAAAGTATTTGAAAGATTTCATATGGTATTTGAGTCCAGATTTGTTTGTGAGCGTGACTCCTGTTTGACTTGGACATGATATCGGGGAACAGATGAATGGAGTGGTGATTAAATTCTCGTAGTTATCGACATCGGATTTCCGCTCTAGGGGAAGTAGTTCTTTTTCCCGCTTTAGCCGGCGGGTTAGGTATCACTGTGTGAAAGGAGAGAGGTGAAAGCGGGTTAGGTATCACTGTGTGAAAGGAGAGAGGTGAAAGCGGGTTAGGTATCACTGTGTGAAAGGAGAGAGGTGAAAGCGGGTTAGGTATCACTGTGTGAAAGGAGAGAGGTGAGGAATTGTGTGCTTGTAATTGGTTAATCTGTAATGTTTCATTTACCTTAGTGTAATGGAGTATTCCTTTCCCCTCCATCTCTCTGCTGAATGGAGTGGACACAGAAGCGAATGCACTAGATTCCTATGGTCAAGCTGTGCAGACTGAACAGAGTATACAGTATCTAAGCCCATCACCAAAGTAAAGCTGCAGACCAAGCCTGTTTGTGGAGAGCCTATGTACAGTGGCAAAAAAAGTATGTGAACCCTTTGGAATGACCTGAATTACCGGGACTGAGAAACCACACCGCACCATCCCCGGAGGCATGGCAACCAATCTGGAAACCCAGTAGAGAAAGCAAGAGATTCACACACACTTCACAACCTAGATAGGCAACATAGACAACATCTCAGAAGACCTAAGATGAAGAATTGTTGGCTTGAATAAAGCTGGAAAGGGTTACCAAAGTATCTCTAAATGCCTTGATGTTCAGCAGTCCACGTTAATAAAAATTGTTTTGCTACTATCCCTAGGAGTTGCCATCCCGCAAAGATGACTGCATGAGCACAGCGCAGAATGCTCATTGAGGTTAAGAAGAATCCTAGAGTGTCAGCTAAAGACTTACAGAAATCTCTGGAACACGCTAACATCTCGGTTGACGAGTCCACGATATGGAAGAAGCCACTGCTGTCCAAAAAAAAACATTGCTGCAAGTCTGAAGTTTGCAAAAGTGCATCTGGATGTTCCACAGCGCTACTGGCAAAATATTTTATGGACAGATGAAACTACAGTTGAGTTGTTTGGAAGGAACACACAACACTCTGTGTGGAGAAAAAAAAGGCACAGGACACCAACATCAAAACCTCATCCCAACTGTAAAGTATGGTGTAGGGAACATCATGGTTTGGGGCTGCTTTGCTGCCTCAGGGCCTGGACAGCTTGCTAACGTTGACGGGAAAATGAATTCCCAAGTTTTTTGCAGGAGAATGTAAGGCTATCTGTCCGCCAAATGAAGCTCAATAGAAGTTGGGTGACGCAACAGGACCACGACCCAAAACACAGAACTAAATCAACAACAGAATGGCTTGAACAGAAGAAAATACGCCTTCTGGAGTGGCCCAGTCAGAGTCCTGACCTCAACCTGATTGAGATGCTGTGGCATAATCTCGAGAACAGTACACACCAGACATCCCAAGAATATTGCTGAACTGAAACAGTTTTGGAAAGAGGAATGGTCCAAAATTCCACCTGACCGTTGTGTAGGTCTGATCCTCAACTACAGAAAGCGTTTGGTTGAGGTTATTGCTGCCAAAGGAGGGTCAACCAGTTATTAAATCCAAGGGTTCACATACTTTCCCCACCCTACACTGTGAATGTTTACACAGTCTATTCAATAAAGACATGAAAACGTACAATTGTTTGAGTGTTATTAGTTTAAGCAGACTGTCTGTCTATTGTCTTGACCAAGATGAAGATCAGATGAAAATGTATGACCAAATTCTGCAGGAATCCAGGTATTTCCAAAGGTTCACATACTGTTTCTTGCCACTGTACATGCTTCTTTGTGTTTGTGAGATGTAGCCTAAATAGCCTCTATGGGTTTTCAATTTGACATTCTCTCATTGGTTGTATGGCCCTTGGATACGGAAAGGTCGCCATGGATAAAGCCTGGGTTTCAGGCATTGTGCCAATCGAGAAATAAGGGCCAGGAGACAAACCCTAATAGTTCCAGACAGGGTCCATTATAACCAGAACAGGAGGAAGTCCACTGGTCTGGGCCAAGCTAAGTGACCAGGCGACTATGGAGCATTCCTGGGAAGCCTTCATCTGTTTGACTCCCACACACAACCACCATCTCAATCAAACCCAAATCATTTCCCCAACTGAGAGAGAGAGAGAGACACCGCGCGAGAGAGAGAGAGAGACACCGCGCGAGAGAGAGAGAGACACCGCGCGAGAGAGAGAGAGAGACACCGCGCGAGAGAGAGAGACCGCGAGAGAGAGAGACCGCGAGAGAGAGAGACCGCGAGAGAGAGAGACCGCGAGAGAGAGAGACCGCGAGAGAGAGACACCGCGAGAGAGAGACACCGCGCGAGAGAGAGAGAGACACCGCGCGAGAGAGAGAGACACCGCGCGAGAGAGAGAGAGACACCGCGCGAGAGAGAGAGAGAGACACCGCGAGAGAGAGAGAGACACCGCGCGAGAGAGAGACACCGCGAGAGAGAGAGAGAGACACCGCGCGAGAGAGAGAGAGACACCGCGCGAGAGAGAGAGAGAGAGACACCGCGCGAGAGAGAGAGAGAGAGACACCGCGAGAGAGAGAGAGAGAGACACCGCGAGAGAGAGAGAGAGAGACACCGCGCGAGAGAGAGACACCGCGCGAGAGAGAGAGACACCGCGCGAGAGAGAGAGAGAGACACCGCGAGAGAGACACCGAGAGACACCGAGAGAGAGACACCGCGAGAGAGAGACACCGCGAGAGAGAGACACCGCGAGAGAGACACCGCGAGAGAGACACCGCGAGAGAGAGACACCGCGAGAGAGAGAGAGAGACACCGCGAGAGAGAGAGACACCGCGAGAGAGAGAGACACCGCGCGAGAGAGAGAGAGACACCGCGAGAGAGAGAGAGAGACACCGCGAGAGAGAGAGACACCACGCGAGAGAGAGAGACACGCGAGAGAGAGACCGCGAGAGAGAGAGAGACCGCGAGAGAGAGAGACACCGCGAGAGAGAGACACACCGCGAGAGAGAGAGAGACACCGCGAGAGAGAGAGCGAGACACCGCGCGAGAGAGAGAGAGACACCGCGCGAGAGAGAGAGACACCGCGCGAGAGAGAGAGACACCGCGCGAGAGAGAGAGAGACACCGCGAGAGAGAGAGAGACACCGCGAGAGAGAGAGAGAGACACCGCGCGAGAGAGAGAGAGAGACACCGCGCGAGAGAGAGAGAGAGAGAGACACCGCGAGAGAGAGAGAGAGACACCGCGCGAGAGAGAGAGAGAGAGACACCGCGCGAGAGAGAGAGACACCGCGCGAGAGAGAGAGAGAGACACCGCGCGAGAGAGAGAGAGAGACACCGCGCGAGAGAGAGAGACACCGCGCGAGAGAGACACCGCGCGAGAGAGACACCGCGCGAGAGAGACACCGCGCGAGAGAGACACCGCGAGAGAGACCGCGCGAGAGAGACACCGCGCGAGAGAGAGAGAGAGACACCGCGCGAGAGAGAGAGAGAGACACCGCGAGAGAGAGAGAGAGAGACACCGCGAGAGAGAGAGAGAGACACCGAGAGAGAGAGAGAGACACCGCGCGAGAGAGCGAGAGAGACACCGCGCGAGAGAGAGAGAGAGACACCGCGCGAGAGAGAGAGAGACACCGCGCGAGAGAGAGAGAGACACCGCGAGAGAGAGAGAGACACCGCGCGAGAGAGACACCGCGCGAGAGAGAGAGAGAGACACCGCGCGAGAGAGACACCGCGAGAGAGAGAGAGACACCGCGAGAGAGAGAGACACCGCGAGAGAGAGAGACACCGCGAGAGAGAGAGAGAGAGACCGAGAGAGAGAGACACCGCGAGAGAGAGAGAGACACCGCGAGAGAGAGAGAGACACCGCGAGAGAGAGAGACCGAGAGAGAGACACCGCGAGAGAGAGAGAGACACCGCGAGAGAGAGAGAGAGAGACACCGCGAGAGAGAGAGAGAGAGACACCGCGAGAGAGAGAGAGAGACACCGCGAGAGAGAGAGAGACACACCGCGCGAGAGAGACACCGAGAGAGAGACACCGCGAGAGAGAGAGAGACCGCGAGAGAGAGAGACACCGCGAGAGAGAGAGAGACACCGCGAGAGAGAGAGAGACACCGCGAGAGAGAGAGACACCGCGAGAGAGAGAGAGACACCGCGAGAGAGAGAGAGAGACACCGCGAGAGAGAGAGAGACACCGCGAGAGAGAGAGAGACACCGCGAGAGAGAGAGAGACACCGCGAGAGAGAGAGAGAGAGAGACACCGCGCGAGAGAGAGAGAGAGACACCGCGCGAGAGAGAGAGACCGCGAGAGAGAGAGACCGCGAGAGAGAGAGACCGCGAGAGAGAGAGACCGCGAGAGAGACCGCGAGAGAGAGAGAGAGAGAGAGAGAGACCGAGAGAGACACCGCGAGAGAGAGAGAGAGAGACACACATGCGCGAGAGAGAGACACCGCGAGAGAGAGAGAGAGACACCGCGCGAGAGAGAGAGAGACACCGCGCGAGAGAGAGAGAGACACCGCGAGAGAGAGAGAGACACCGCGCGAGAGAGAGACACCGCGCGAGAGAGAGAGAGACACCGCGCGAGAGAGAGAGAGACACCGCGCGAGAGAGAGAGAGAGACACCGCGCGAGAGAGAGAGAGACACCGGGCAGAGAGAGAGAGACACCAATGCGAGAGAGAGAGACACCGCGAGAGAGAGAGAGAGCGAGAGAGAGAGAGAGACACCGCGCGAGAGAGAGAGAGAGACACCGCGAGAGAGAGAGAGAGAGACACCGACATCAGAGAGAGAGAGACACCGCGAGAGAGAGAGAGACACCGCGAGAGAGAGAGACACCGCGCGAGAGAGAGAGAGAGACACTGCGCGAGAGAGACACTGCGCCGGAGAGAGAGAGACACCGCGCGCGAGAGAGAGACACACGCGAGAGAGACACCGCGCAGAGAGAGAGACACTGCGCGAGAGAGAGAGACACGCGCGAGAGAGAGACACCGCGCGAGAGAGAGAGACACCGCGCGAGAGAGAGAGACACCGCGCGAGAGAGAGAGACACCGCGCGAGAGAGAGACACCGCGCGAGAGAGAGACACCGCGCGAGAGAGAGAGACACCGCGCGAGAGAGAGAGAGAGACACACGAGAGAGAGAGAGACACCGCGCGAGAGAGAGACACCGCGAGAGAGAGACACCCGCGCGAGAGAGAGAGAGACACACGCCGAGAGAGAGAGAGACACCGCGCGCGAGAGAGAGAGACACCGCGCGCGAGAGAGAGAGACACCGCGCGAGAGAGAGAGAGACACCGCGCGCGAGAGAGAGAGACACCGCGCGCGAGAGAGAGAGACACCGCGCGCGAGAGAGAGAGACACCGCGAGAGAGAGAGACACCGCGCGCGAGAGAGAGAGACACCGCGAGAGAGAGACACGAGAGAGAGAGACTCACGAGAGAGAGAGACACACGCGCGCGAGAGAGAGAGAGAGACACCGCGCGAGAGAGAGAGACACCGCGAGAGAGAGAGACACCGCGAGAGAGAGAGAGAGAGAGACACCGCGAGAGAGAGAGAGACACCGCGAGAGAGAGAGAGAGAGACACCGCGAGAGAGAGAGAGAGACACCGCGAGAGAGAGAGAGAGAGACACCGCGAGAGAGAGAGAGAGAGACACCGCGAGAGAGAGAGAGAGAGACACGCGAGAGAGAGAGAGAGAGACACCGCGAGAGAGAGAGAGACACCGCGAGAGAGAGACACCGCGAGAGAGAGAGAGAGACACCGCGAGAGAGAGAGAGAGACACCGCGCGAGAGAGAGAGAGACACACCGCGCGAGAGAGAGAGAGAGACACACCGCGCGAGAGAGAGAGAGAGAGACACACCGCGCGAGAGAGAGAGAGAGAGACACACCGCGCGAGAGAGAGAGAGAGAGAGAGACACACCGCGAGAGAGAGAGAGAGAGACACACCGCGAGAGAGAGAGAGAGACACACCACCGCGCGAGAGAGAGAGAGAGAGACACACCGCGAGAGAGAGACACACCGCGCGAGAGAGAGAGAGACCGCGAGAGAGAGAGAGAGACACCGCGAGAGAGAAGAGAGAGAGACACACCGCGAGAGAGAGAGAGAGAGAGACACACCGCGAGAGAGAGAGAGACACACCGCGAGAGAGAGAGAGAGAGACACACCGCGAGAGAGAGAGAGAGACACACCGCGAGAGAGAGAGAGACACACCGCGAGAGAGAGAGAGACACACCGCGAGAGAGAGAGAGAGACACCGCGAGAGAGAGAGAGAGAGACACCGCGAGAGAGAGAGAGAGAGACACCGCGAGAGCGAGAGAGAGCGAGAGAGAGACACCGCGAGAGAGAGAGAGACACACCGCGAGAGAGAGAGAGACACACCGCGAGAGAGAGAGAGAGAGACACACCGCGAGAGAGAGAGAGAGAGACACCGCGGCGAGAGAGAGACACACCGCGAGAGAGAGAGAGAGAGAGACACACCGCGCGAGAGAGAGAGAGAGACACACACCGCGCGAGAGAGAGAGAGAGAGAGAGACACACCGCGAGAGAGAGAGAGAGAGAGAGACACACCGCGCGAGAGAGAGAGAGAGACACACCGCGAGAGAGAGAGAGACACACCGCGCGAGAGAGAGAGACACCGCGCGAGAGAGAGAGACACCGCGAGAGAGAGAGACACCGCGAGAGAGAGAGAGAGACACACCGCGAGAGAGAGAGAGAGACACACCGAGAGAGAGAGAGAGACACACCGCGAGAGAGAGAGAGAGACACACCGCGAGAGAGAGAGAGAGACACACCGCGAGAGAGAGAGAGAGAGACACACCGCGAGAGAGAGAGAGACACACCGCGAGAGAGAGAGAGAGACACACCGCGAGAGAGAGAGAGAGACACACCGCGAGAGAGAGAGAGAGAGACACCGCGAGAGAGAGAGAGAGAGACACACCGCGAGAGAGAGAGAGAGAGACACCGCGAGAGAGAGAGAGAGAGACACACCGCGAGAGAGAGAGAGAGAGACACACCGCGAGAGAGAGAGAGACACACCGCGAGAGAGAGAGAGACACACCGCGAGAGAGAGAGAGACACACCGCGAGAGAGAGAGAGAGAGAGAGACACACCGCGAGAGAGAGAGAGAGAGAGACACACCGCGAGAGAGAGAGAGAGAGAGAGAGAGACACACCGCGCGAGAGAGACAGAGAGAGAGAGAGACACACCGCGCGAGAGACACAGAGAGAGAGAGAGACACCGCGAGAGAGAGAGAGACACCGCGAGAGAGAGAGAGACACCGCGAGAGAGAGAGAGACACCGCGAGAGAGAGAGAGACACCGCGAGAGAGAGAGAGACACCGCGAGAGAGAGAGAGAGACACCGCGAGAGAGAGAGACACACCGCGAGAGAGAGAGAGAGACACACCGCGAGAGAGAGAGAGAGAGACACCGCGAGAGAGAGAGAGAGAGAGACACCGCGAGAGAGAGAGAGAGAGAGACACACCGCGAGAGAGAGAGAGAGAGAGAGACACACCGCGAGAGAGAGAGAGAGACACACCGCGAGAGAGAGAGAGAGACACACCGCGAGAGAGAGAGAGATACACCGCGCGAGAGAGAGAGAGAGATACACCGCGCGAGAGAGAGAGAGAGAGATACACCGCGCGAGAGAGAGAGAGAGAGACACCGCGCGAGAGAGAGAGAGACACACCGCGAGAGAGAGACACACCGCGAGAGAGAGACACACCGCGAGAGAGAGACACACCGCGAGAGAGAGACACACCGCGAGAGAGGGACACAGAGAGAGACACACCGCGAGAGAGGGACACAGAGAGAGACACACCGCGAGAGAGAGAGAGAGAGAGAGAGACACACCGCGCGAGAGAGACACAGAGAGAGAGAGAGACACCGCGAGAGAGAGAGACACCGAGAGAGAGAGAGAGAGACACACCGAGAGAGAGAGAGAGAGACACACCGCGAGAGAGAGAGAGAGACACACCGCGAGAGAGAGAGAGAGACACACCGCGAGAGAGAGAGAGAGACACACCGCGAGAGAGAGAGAGATACACCGCGAGAGAGAGAGAGATACACCGCGAGAGAGAGAGAGAGAGAGATACACCGCGAGAGAGAGAGAGAGAGAGATACACCGCGCGAGAGAGAGAGAGAGAGAGAGATACACCGCGAGAGAGAGAGAGAGACACACGAGAGAGAGAGAGACACGCGCGAGAGAGAGAGAGACACCCGCGCGAGAGAGAGAGAGACACACCGCGAGAGAGAGAGAGACGCGAGAGAGAGAGAGAGACACACCGAGAGAGAGAGAGAGACACACCGCGCGAGAGAGAGAGAGACACACCGCGCGAGAGAGAGAGAGACACACCGCGCGAGAGAGAGAGAGACACACCGCGCGAGAGAGAGAGAGACACACCGCGAGAGAGAGACACACCGCGCGAGAGAGAGACACACCGCGCGAGAGAGAGACACACCGCGCGAGAGAGAGACACACCGAGAGAGAGAGACACACCGCATGCGAGAGAGAGACACACCGCGAGAGAGAGACACACCGCGCGAGAGAGAGAGACACACCGCGCGAGAGAGACACACCGCGCGAGAGAGAGACACACCGCGCGAGAGAGAGACACACCGCGCGAGAGAGAGACACACCGCGCGAGAGAGAGACACACCGCGCGAGAGAGAGAGACACACCGAGAGAGAGAGACACACCGCGAGAGAGAGAGACACACCGCGAGAGAGAGAGACACACCGCGAGAGAGAGAGACACACCGCGAGAGAGAGAGACACACCGCGAGAGAGAGAGACACACCGCGCGAGAGAGAGACACACCGCGCGAGAGAGAGAGACACACCGCGAGAGAGAGAGACACACCGCGAGAGAGAGAGACACACCGCGAGAGAGAGAGACACACCGCGAGAGAGAGAGACACACCGCGACAGAGAGAGACACACCGCGACAGAGAGAGACACACCGCGAGAGAGAGAGAGACACACACACCGCGAGAGAGAGAGACACACCGCGAGAGAGAGAGACACACCGCGAGAGAGAGAGACACACCGCGAGAGAGAGAGACACACCGCGAGAGAGAGAGACACACCGCGAGAGAGAGAGACACACCGCGAGAGAGAGAGACACACCGCGACAGAGAGAGACACACCGCGACAGAGAGAGACACACCGCGACAGAGAGAGACACACCGCGAGAGAGAGAGACACACCGCGAGAGAGAGAGAGACACACCGCGAGAGAGAGACACACCGCGAGAGAGAGAGACACACCGCGAGAGAGAGACACAGAGAGAGACACACCGCGCGAGAGAGACACAGAGAGAGAGAGAGACACAGAGAGAGAGAGAGAGACACAGAGAGAGAGAGAGAGACAGAGAGAGAGAGAGAGAGAGACAGAGAGAGAGAGAGACACACACACCGCGAGAGAGAGAGAGAGACACACACAACGCGAGAGAGAGAGAGAGACACACCGCGAGAGAGCGAGAGAGACACACCGCGAGAGAGCGAGAGAGACACAGAGAGAGAGACCTAGAGACATTACCACAAACCAGTGCTCGCAAGCTTCAGTGCTCCCTGAGAACTGATGGAATGTGACTAATGATAAGCCACAAACGGAGGTAGCTAAAAAAGAGAGCGAGAGAGGGGGTAGGGTAGCCATTAATTAAGGGGCCTACCCATAATGCCCCATTTGACAGCCACTCATTCACAGACCGGGGGGAGAGATTGAAGAATAGAGCAGGTTTCTAATTAGTGACCAATTACTGCTTACATAAAACACCCAAACAGTGGTCTGTGGGAAAAGGACTCCCACCCCATCCCACTTTTTTAATTTCTCTCAAACACACACACACTTGTAATAAACAGTCCTCCTCTGCACTTCAAACAAATAAACACAAACTCATGCACGCCCCCACCCCCTCCCACACACAGAGCATTCCCTGGTCTGGGCAGAAAAGTGGTACTTATCAGATCTGGAGAGTGCAGTCGGCCATCTGCAGTCAGTCACTCCTCAACATCAACAAACAGTGTTTACAAAGGATGCTTTAGTGTCCTTAAGAAACTGTGTTCAATTACACAAACACGGAGGTCGATGTCCCTCTTCCGCCCGTTTGCAGTGCAACTGTTAAAGCACACACACACTAGGCTTGGGCGGTATACCGTATAATTGAGGTATTTGGAAAAAGCCACGGGATGGTTTTTCCATACCGTCAATTTATACCGTTTAATACATTTGAATATTTTTCCCTACTTTTTAAGTAAATACCTGCAGTTAACTTGTGCAATACGTTAGAGATAAAGAAGATTGCATTTTTCACTTCACCGGTCACATAATGTGTAATTATGAAGCTTACTGGTAGTCCCCAGTCACATGTTTTGTTTACAAGCACACAATGAGGAGATACTGGAGCCTTGAGTCACTTACTGGTGTGCAGCATACACCAGCTGACCTAATTACAGTATGGAATTCACAACTAAATGTTTGCCAGCTAGATATCTTAGAACTATTAAGTTAACCATCTAAAATGTGCTAAATGATCTGCAGTTGTGCATTTGGTTTGCTGATTTAGTAGCTAGTTAGCTATCTAGCTCAGTGGTTAGCTTCTTCGAAAATCAAGCATTCGCTTGTTAACAGCTGACAATCCCTTCCTGGATCAAGAGCCTTGCTGGCTAATATTTGTTTTGTGCGTGAAGCAAATTTAGTAGCATTTTTTTTTGTTTACAGTGCATCCAGATTCAGACCCCTAGACTTTGTCCACATTTTGTTAAGTTACAGATTTATTCTAATATTAATGAAATGGTTTTTCTCGCTCATCAATTTACACACAATACCCCATAATGACATCACAATACCCCATAATGTCATCACAATACCCCATAATGTCATCACAATACCCCATAATGTCATCACAATACCCCATAATGACATCACAATACCCCATAATGACAAAGCAAAAACAGTTTATAAATGTTTACAAATGTATTAAAATGTTTTCAACTGAAGTATGACATTTACATAAGTATTCAGACCCTTCACTCAGTACTTCGTTGAAGCAGCTTTGGCAGCGATTACAGAATTGAGTCTTCTTCGGTATGACACTACAAGCTTATTCTCTGCAGATCCTCTCAAGCTCGATCAGTTTGGATGGGGAGGGTCCCTGCACAGCTATTTTCAGGTCTCTCCAGAGATGTTCAATCAGGTTCAAGTCCGGGCTCTGGCTGGCCCACTCAAGAACATTCAGAGACTTGTCCCGAAGCCACTCCTTCATTATCTTTGGCTGTGTGCTTAGGGTTGTTGTCCTGTTGGAAGTTGAACATTCTCCCCAGTACGAGGTCCTGAGCGCTCTGGAGCAGATTTTCATCAAGGATCTCTCTGTACTTTGCTCCATTCATCTTTCTCACTAGTCTCACAGTCCCTGCTGCTGAAAAACATTCCAACAGCATGATGCTGCCACCACCATACTTCACCATAGGGACGGTATTCGCCAGGCGATGACCAGTACCAGGTTTCCTCCAGATGTGACGCTTGGCATTCAGGCCAGAGTTCAATCTTGGTTTCATCAGATCAGATAATCTTGCTTCTCATGGTCTGAGAGACCTTTAGGTGCTTTTTGGCAAACTCCGAGCGGGCTGTCATGTGCCTTTTACTGAGGAGTGGCTTCCATCTGACCACTCTACCATAAAGTCCTGATTTGTGGTGCTGCAGAAATTGTTGCCCTTCTGGACGGTTCTCCCATCTCCAGAGGAACTTTGGAGCTCTGTCAGAGTGACCATTGGGTTCTCGGTCCCCTCCCTGACCAATGCCCTTCTCCCCCGATTGCTCAGTTTGGCCGGGCGTCCAGCTCTAGGAAAAGTCTTGGTGGTTCCAAACTTCTTCCATTTAATAATGATGGAGGCCACTGTTCTTGCTGCAGAAATGTTTTGGTACAGTTCCCCAGATCTGTGCCTTGACACAATCCTGTCTAAGAGCTCTCTGGACAATTCCTTCGACCTCATGGCTTGGTTTTTGCTCCGACATGCACGGTCAACTGTGGACAGGTGTGTCTTTCCAAATCATGTCTAATCAATTGAATTTACAACAGGTGAACTCCAATCAAGTTGTAGAAACATCAAAGATGATCAACGAAAACAAGATGCACCCGAGTTCAATTTTGAGTCTCATAGCAAATGGTCTGAATACTAATGTAAATAAGTTGTTTTTTTTGTCTTAAAACCTGTTTTTTGCTTTATCATTATGGGATATCGTGTGTAGTCTGATGAGGAAAAAAATTATTGAATCCATTTTAGACTAACGTAACAAAATGTGTAAAAAGTTAAGCGGTTTGAATACTTTCCGAATGCACCGTATGCCAGACAAATGTTCGCAATGTGTTTGTTAGCATTTAGTTAGCATTCTCTATGGGATTTTACATGTACATGATAAAAAACATTGCCAACCTTCGGATTACAGTGTATTAGTGGGGTTTGAAAAAACAGTGCAGGTATTACCGAAAATCGCGGGATGAAGGTAAGACAATGTGGATACCACCCAAGCCTAACGCACACACAGCAGTGATATACAAGCTGGTATAACCCATTGGGGGAAACTGGTAAATAAGCAAAGCATCAAGTGGCGTGAGCAGGGAAATTACGACATCGTAAGTCAGAGCCTCGGGTAAGCTCATGTCTGATCACGCCCCTGTGTTTTGATTGGGATATAAGACATGTCAGAAGGAGACATGTACAGCAGCTTCCATTTAGAAGGGACAAACGTATCAGGGGTGTGACTAAAGGGACGTGACTGACTGGCATACCAAACCAAACTCCTAACTCTGGGAGACAAATGTTCCTTAAAACCTCATCTGGAAGTCAAATAAAGTTCTGGGACACTTCCCCAGATGGTCCAGGGAGGTTATCTGGGGGTCCAAGATGGCCACCTGAGATACTTCACCAGAAATGTATCCCTTCCAACTCAACATACTTTGGGATTCTTGGGTGTGAGACTACAGTAGATGATACAGTTGTTCAGTGTCTTGCCGTATACAGTATCTCACCAATGACGTTATCAAAACAACTCATATCTGGTGACAGCACACAACTAGTCACTGGGCAGGAGTATCTATGAGGACATCTTACTCATGAGTTGAATCTTTGACAGGCCATGATGTTTATTTAGAATGTAATTGCCCAGGTGTTAACGTGAATGCCTTGTATGATGTCAGTGTTTGTGAGAAAAGTACTGTATAAGTTAACGACACTACTCTGTGTGCAGTTCAAGTAGCCTTTTCATTATCAATGTTCTTCCAACCTTTCCTTCTACGACTAAACTGAGCTGAGTCATGTTACAATGGTGTGCTTTTTCTTTTGTGCATCAGACTTGACTCGTTCCAAAACTCTTGAAAAGAGCAGAGTTTCACCGTTTCGTTTATAATATCAAAAATGTTACTCACCATCAGCCCATTTATAAAGACACTATGAGAGATATTTCACTCTAAGTCATAACATTATTGTCTACAGAGGTATCAGGTTATCAATATCGCTCAATACAAGCTACGAAAGGCTAGAGATTGGCCGAGTTCCTGTATGTATATCTTTAGTTCAGTACAAGTCGTGTCAAGGCTTCTGACACAGCCTTTCCAGACGGAGTTGGGTCCCAATATAAGTGGTGCTTCACAAATAACTGTTCTCCTGACTGCCTGTTGGTCCGACTGCTTGCATTGCTGACAACAGGTTATTTATAGAGAAACCCCCAACAGTAGCCGCCAAACTGAAGAGAACACATTCCTCCTAACTCTCAGAGAGAGATTACTGCCTGTGCGTTCTTCCAGAAAGTTATTATCTCCCGGTACAAGACTTCAAAAATTAACATGAAACTCACTCTGAGGAGACGGATTTTCATAATTAGCCACTTTTACGGGGACGTTTGTTCTAACAGTATTGGACATGTCCCACTGCTCTGGGGAGAGACACTTGTCACTAGCAGAGAAGACGGATGTTCCCATGGCAATTAAACTTTATGGCCTGAGGACAAGTGTGAGGAATATTCGGGTGACACAGAGACTCGGTTGAGGGTATACCCCCAACCCCCATGTTTACAGGGGACAGATATGGTCGTGGCACGAGAGCTTTGCTCAAACTGCTGTTGTTGAGTTCACAGAAGTTCATGTTCAAACAAAAAGAGCCTCAATGATCTTTGACACTTCCCGAAACCAGAAACCAGCTGTTCATCTGGATACTTATGAATTTGAGATCTCAAAATAGAAATAAAAACTAATTATTTATGTTGGGCGTGGGGACAGTCGCATCTGAAATCAGATGCTGGGGTAGATAGTAAGGAGAGTGGGACAAACTGTCAATCACAGAAGGTATTTTATATTGATCCCAACAGCCGCCAGGAAGTGATGAAGTGTAGGCCTGACACTCATGGGAGTTTATCTCCACCCAAATAGGTGGATGTCATCACAACACATTGAAAAGGATCTACTGTCTGTTACCACACCATAACAAGCCTGTCAGAGGTCCCATCTGTGATTTAACTGAGATCTCTCACACACATACACACTTGGGCCAACTCTTCCACCCCAAGTTGACGGTGTTTGGGTATGAGAGGGTGCATTCCAGGGCTGTAAGTGTCCAGCCAGCTGTCTCCATAGAAATTGCATAGCGTAAGGGTTTTATATGTCACTAGAACACCACGGCACATAATGGCCGCTAAGATTCATCCACACCAGAAATCAACTAGATCCAGTCTCTGACTTCATCTACACCAGGGATCAACTACAGTTGAAGTCGGAAGTTTACATACACTTAGGGTGGAGTCATTAAAACTTGTTTTTCAACCACTCCACAAATGTCTTGTTAACAAACTATAGTTTTGGCAAGTCGGTTAGGACATCTACTTTGTGCATGACACAAGTAATTTTTCCCAAAAACTGTTTACAGACAGATTATTTCACTGTATCACAGTTCCAGTGGGTCAGAAGTTTACATACACTAAGTTGACTGTGCCTTTAAACAGCTTGGAAAATTCCAGAAAATTATGTCATGGCTTTAGAAGATTCTGATAGGCTAATTGACATCATTTGAGTTAATTGGAGGTGTACCTGTGGATGTATTTCAAGGCCTAACTTCAAACTCAGTGCCTCTCGTCTTGACATCATGGGAAAATCAAAAGAAAACAGCCAAGACCTCAGAAAAATATTGTAGACCTCCACAAGTGTGGTTCATCCTTGGGAGCAATTTCCAAACACCTGAAGGTACCACATTCATCTGAACAAACAAACGTTCGCAAGTATAAACACCATGGGATCACGCAGCCGTCATACCGCTCAGGAAGGAAGTGCGTTCTGTCTCCTAGAGATGAAAGTACTTTGGTGTGAAAAGTGCAAATCAATCCCAGAACAGCAGCAAAGGACCTTGTGAAGATGCTGGAGGAAACAGGTACAAAAGTATCTATATCCACAGTAAAACGAGTCCTACCTGATAACCTGAAAGGCCGCTCAGCAAGGAAGAAGCCACTGTTATAAAACTGCCAAAAAAAAAGCCAGAATACGGTTTGCAAATGCACATGGGGACAAAGATGGTATTTTTTGGAGAAATGTCCTCTGGTCTGATGAAACAAAATTAGAACTGTTTGGCCATAATGACCATCGTTATGTTTGGAGGAAAAAGCAGGAGACTTGCAAGCCGAAGAACACCATCACAACTGTGAAGCACAACTTATTGTGGGAAGCTTGTGGAAGGCCACCCACAACATTTGACCCAATTTAAATAATGTAAAGGAAATGCTACCAAATACTAATTGAGTGTATGTGAACTTCTGACCCACTGGGAATGTGATGAAAGAAATAAAAGCTGAAGTAAATCATTCTCAACTATTATTATTCTGACATTTCACATTCTTAAAATAAAGTGGTGATCCTAACTGACCGAAAACAGGGAATTATTACGAGGATTAAATGTCTGGAATTGTGAAAAACTGAGTTCAAATATATTTGGCTAAGGTGTATGTAAACTTCCGAAGTTCAACTGTTGATCCTGCCGCAGGCTGATTTCTTCTTGAGAGGATGGACATAATTACAAATCATTTGGAGACTGCAAATTGACTACAAGAAGCCCAAACATAATAATGTCAAACCATGCTTTAATTTGTATATGATCACATATCTCGCTGCGTGGGAATACTTTGAAACAGATTTCGAAAATGAAAAATCACATTTTATTTTGCTCTGAGAACATGAAATTAAATCAGCTATGGGCCCGCCAGTTGTGGAACCCTGATAAGCAGAGAGATGAGTCCATGTTGATCAAGCCAACATGCATGTGAAGAGGTGGTGGAGGTGAATCATTAACAGTTCCAGTTCTACGGTCGTCAGGAGAAGTCAATGTCATCCTGTGTGTGTGTGTGTGTGTGTGTGGTGTGTGTGTGTGGTGTGTGGTGTGTGTACTTACAGCAGGTGTATAAGTACAGCATGTGCGAGTGTTGTTTGGGAACGAGTCACTCCATGTGCGAACGTGTGTGTTTGCGTACATTGGCATGTGTGTACAGAGTGTGTGAGTGAGTTTATATTTCCATTGTTGTCCAGAGGAGACAGTCATTCTACCACAATACAATAGCAGGGTTGGGACATTGACAGTAGCACAGAGACGTCAAATACAGACAAACAGTGACTTCCACCCTGTCATTAGACACGGAGATGCATCTCTGAAATGAACCCTATTCTCTGTATATTATACTCCTTTTGACGAGGGCGAAGGGAATAGGGTGCCACTTCAGACACAAGCCCTTTCATTAGACACTAAGGCCCAGTGTTCCGAGACTGCATTTAACTGCTTAAGGGTCTGACCAATACAAATGAAGGCCTTGATAGTTCAAAGGCCCCTAAACAGTGATAATGGAACAGTCTTGGTTAGATAGGGGAGGAAGGAACCAAAGCAATCATTAAAACAGGGGTGGAGCTTTGTCATCATGTAATTCCAGACAGTGACAAAGAGACAGACACAGAGACAGAGACAGAGACAGAGACAGAGACAGACACAGAGACAGAGACAGAGACAGAGACAGAGAGAGACAGGGAGAGAGAGAGACAGAGACAGAGAGACAGAGAGAGAGAGAGAGAGGGAGAGAGAGAGACAGGGAGAGAGAGAGACAGGGAGAGAGAGAGACAGGGAGAGAGAGAGACAGGGAGAGAGAGAGACAGGGAGAGAGAGAGAGACACACACGAGATGAGAGGGGTAGATGGGGTAAACTAGAGACTAGAGATTAGAGACTAGAAACTAGAAACTAGAGCGAGAGACTAGAGAGGGCGAGACTAGAGAGACTATAGCGAGAGACTAGAGAGAGACTAGAGACTAGAGAGAGAGAGACTAGAGACTAGATTCTAGAGAGAGAGACTAGGGCGAGAGAGACCGAGAGAGATAGAGACTAGAGCGAGAGAGACTAGAGCGAGAGAGACACTGCGATACAGAGAAACAGACTATGCAAACGGTCCAGTCATCATACAGTCAGTCATATTACCACATGCATAGCTATATTACAAGTACACTCCATCAACCCTCACCAGTGTGAAGCTCCACAACAACCAAATGAACACAGCCAGTGTGAACTACCAGTAGGTGGCACTATAACATGTGAACCATAGGAGAGTCTATAGCGTGCCTATAAGGAAATCTTGGAGGGTCCAGTCTTGTGAACGGAACTGCCGTTGGCTGCCACTGGCACTTAAGACTGTCCTAATAATATACACAACCTATGATGACACTGACCACGTTTACATGTGCACAGTATTCTGGACAGTAGCTCATATCCCGCTTAAGGTCTTATTTGGGATAAGCTGTTAACATGCACCTTTGATATCCCACTCACGAGTAACCCTGAAAAAACAAAATATCCCAAATTTAAATTCATATGGGTTAAATGGAACAATAAGTGAAATATGGACACTGACTGTAGGCCTATAACCTCTTACATGTAGAATATAATATTAACTTCTTCTGAATTATGCATTTCTTGCATAAAAATTATAGAACAAAATGTTAATTTTGACTCTGGAACAGGAGAAATATGATTTCTTTATTTCAGCATCTCTTGACAAAATGACACTTATGCAAGCAGACAGTATTTCAACCGCACAAAACATGCACCAAAGACCATAATACGCGTATTTCATCATTTTTTCAGCTTTTAATTTCCTTTAAACCGGTCAAAATTATGACATTTAAACATTTTACACCGGGACCAATCTGTCCACTGTTTTGGAGTTATTGGGTTTTCTCCCCGATCCCTAAACGAAACAGACAACTTTACCGGTATTAACTAGATTACTCATGTATTCATTTACATTTACATTTATTCATTCCATCGATGTAAAACATCGTGCTGAGCACTTCTTTATTTAGTCATCTGGGGCAACAAGTTATGACAGAAGAGAAGCTGCATGTATCTTAACTATAGTTGACAAACAAATGGCCTTCCAAATGTCAAAAATTATTATATGGCCTCCCAAAAGTGGGAAATTCTAAGCAGAAAGCAGTCTAAATTAGGGGAGAAAGCAGCCAGTTGGCATACGGTCCAGTATCAGCAAAATATATGAAGAGATTATTGTGGTGGATGGCACTGGGCAGGTAACCTACTTTTTGAAGTGGTGTGTTTGACAATCTGATGAAAACACTACACAACATCCATGATATGTGAATCTCAGGTCAGCATATCCCAGGCTTTTATCCAGGTTTCTCAGGTCAGCATATCCCAGGCTTTTATCCAGGTTTCTCAGGTCAGCATATCCCAGGCTTTTATCCAGGTTTCTCAGGTCAGCATATCCCAGGCTTTTATCCAGGTTTCTCAGGTCAGCATATCCCAGGCTTTTATCCAGGTTTCTCAGGTCAGCATATCCCAGGCTTTTATCCAGGTTTCTCACAACCTGGCATACAATAACCCGAAAAGACATGTGTAAAATGCATATGGTGTTTAAATGCGTCAACTCAAAAACAGAATATTGGTAAGCATGTAAATGTGGTCATGTGGTCATTAGCTGCCCATGCAGTTACCGCCTGTTCCTGTTATAGACACCAGTATGGAGCTGCCCATGCAGTTACCGCCTGTTCCTGTTATAGACACCAGTATGAGCTGCCCATGCAGTTACCGCCTGTTCCTGTTATAGACACCAGTATGGAGCTGCCCATGCAGTTACCGCCTGTTCCTGTTATAGACACCAGTATGGAGCTGCCCATGCAGTTACCGCCTGTTCCTGTTATAGACACCAGTATGGAGCTGCCCGTATTTATTAGGAAACACAGTAGCAAAACTTTGTGCAATAAAACCTTTTTATTTGAATTAGTCCATCCCTGTGTCAGTTTTCTTCCATGTGGTGTTTAATGAATAGGACCCAGTTCTGAGTGAAGTTGTGCGAGAGGCTAGGTGAGTGGATATACCACTACTGGAGTAATACATTCAACGTCGCCCATCTTTTGTTCTGCCCTGCAGGTTGTGGATGGACACCATCTGCTGTGTAGTGTCCCTTTGGGCACCTGTAACCCCCCCCTTGCTTACCTACGTTGAAATGCTTGGAATGTTCTTCCTGTGAAACGCATTAAACAATGCCCACGTTAATTTCTACTCCCGTCTCATGTCCTGTCCTTATATTAGTTGTATAAGTAATACAGTTTGCTATACAACACTACCAGTCTGCTGGTGATTACTACATTTGTGCTCATTATCGTCGGCAGAAAGTCTGAGTTAAATTCGTTATTTATTCATTTTTTCGCTGTAGAAAGACGCAAACAAAACGTGGAGCTAGCCAGTCGAGTGATGCTAGCTAGCTTTTGATGTCACAGCAACGAGAGCCTTGAGGGATAGGAAGAGTTTCGCTGCGGGATAAAGTGAAGTCATCGGGAGTTAAAATAATAAGAAAAAGGGTCTGGGAGTAAGGGACCGTCTGAAAAGTGTGAGAAAGAAAAATAAACCGAAAATGTCTGCATTGGATGGAAATATAGGAACATTTGATGAATGTTTAAAGCAGAAATTGTTGTGCCAACATTTGACTGTTATGGGACGAAAAACATTCAATCTACTACGCAGCATCGTAACACCTGAAAAACCTGGTGATAAATCATATAATGAAATTGTGGCTACCTTAAAGGGACATTCTCCCAAACCACTGATAATTGCATAGAGATTCATAAGAGAAATCAAGAGGGGGAATCAATCCCACAGTTTGTGGCTGTATTGAAACAGTTATCTGAACACTGTGAATTCACCCTGCAACGAACAGCCTCGCTGAATGGTTTGTCCAAACGATGAAACAAGCTTTAAAATCATCACAGGGGAACGGCTCCCTCAATAGGCGTCTAAACACCTACCTGTTAACCTACAGAAACACTCCCCACGCTACAACCAGAGTGGCACCCACATCAGCCATGATGAAAAGACAGCTTCACACGTGACTCGACCTCCTGAGACCTCCAAAGACTGACCGGGTTGTACAGACAACAGAGAACACAGGTGAAGAGACAGAGCAAAGCAAGAGACAGAAGCTTCCTAGCTGGAGAGAGAGTTCTTGATTGGAACTACTGCAAAGGTCCAAACTGGATACCAGCAACAGTGGTCGCACAAACGGGTCCTGTGTCCTACACAGTTCACTCACCGGAAAACATCATCTGGAGGAGACACGTGGATCAACACGTGTATTGATATTCTAGTTGTGTCTCTTTAGGGCACCTGTAACCCCCCTTGCTTAATTATGTTGAAATGCTTGGAATGTTCTTCCTGTGAAACGCATTAAACAATGGCCACGTTCATTTCTACTCCAGTCTCATGTCCTGTCCTTATATTAGCTGTGGAAGTAATACAGTGTGATATACAACACTACCAGTCCCGGACAGGGGTAAGGGAGGAAAGGTTTGTACTAGAGGTCGACCGATTAAATCGGAATGCCCAATTAATTAGGGCTTATTTCAAGTTTTCATAACAATCGGAAATCGGGAATATTTTTGGGCACCGATTTGCCGATTTTAATTTTTTTTATACCTTTATTTAACTAGGCAAGTCAGTTAAGAACACATTCTTATTTTCAATGACGGCCTAGGAACGGTGTGCTAACTGCCTTGTTCATGGGCAGAAAGGACAGATTTTCACCTTGTCAGCTCGGGGGATTCAATCTTGCAACCTTACAGTTAACTAGTCCAATGCTCTAACCACCTGATTACATTGCACTCCACGAGGAGACTGCCTGTTACGCGAATGCAGTAAGCCAAGGTAAGTTGCTAGCTAGCATTAAACTTATTTTATCAAAAACAATCAATCATAATCACTATTTAACTACACATGGTTGATGATATTACTAGATATTATCTAGCATGTCCTGCGTTGCATATAATCTGACTGAGTTTACAAGCATACAAGTATCTAAGTATCTGACTGAGCGGTAGTAGGCAGAAGCAGGCGCGTAAACATTCATTCAAACAGCATTTTCGTGCGTTTTGCCAGCAGCTCTTCGTTGTGTGTCAAGCATTGCGCTGTTTATGACTTCAAGCCTATCAACTCCTGAGATGAGGCTGGTGTAACCGATGTGAAATGGCTAGCTAGTTAGCATGCACTAATAGCGTTTCAAACGTCACTCGCTCTGAGACTTGAAGTGGTTGTTCCCCTTGCTCTGCATGGATAACGCTGCTTCGAGGGTGGCTGTTGTCGTTGTGTTGCTGGTTCGAGCCCAGGGAGGAGCGAGGAGAGGGACAGAAGCTATACTGTTACACTGGCAATACTAAAGTGCCTATAAGAACATCTAATAGTCAAAAGGTTAATGAAATACAAATTGTATAGAGGGAAATAGTCCTATAATAACTACAACCTAAATCTTCTTACCTGGGAATATTGAAGACTCATGTTAAAAGGAACCACCAGCTTTCATATGTTCTCATGTTCTGAGCAAGGAACTGAAATGTTAGGTTTCTTACATAGCACATATTGCACTTTTACTTTCTTCTCCAACAGTTTGCTTTGCATTATTTAAACCAAATTTAACATGTTTCATTATTTACTTGAGGCTACATTGATTTTATTGATGTATTATGTTAAGTTAAAATAAGTGTTCATTCAGTATTGTTGTAATTGTCATTATTACAAATTTTAAAAAATTGGCCGATTAATCGGTATCAGCTTTTTTGGTCCTCCAATAACCGGTATCGGCGTTGAAAAATCATAATTGGTCGACCTCTAGTTTGTACCACTGTGTCAGCAGTCCACATGCCCTCACACATACACATGTGGCAGGTGGTGTTTGGATCAGGCTTGGGAATCCAGACACACACACTAGATAGAGATGGGCAAACTAGTTATTCAGCCTTTTTAAACATCTCACCAATAGGGCTGTTCTGCAGAGGGCACACTATCATCAGTAATTACCATCAGTAAGTTCAACAGATCACTAGTCTGACACCTCAACAGATAACCCATCGACAAATCCCTGTTTATGACCTTATACAGTAATACCATGTCACTGGTGTTTGTTTCTCAGAGCGTGGTGAGTCACAGTAAGCTGTGATATCTAGTCTCAACATGCGAAGGCATGACGACACACAGGTCCAGGACAAAGTCCACTGGCTAGGACTACTGGACAGAGTGAAAGAAGCTCCAAAATAGTGTGTGCGCATGCGTGTGTGTGTACTCATAGGTTTGTGTGCTTTTATTGAGCAATGTGTGTTTTCATGGAGCTATGCTTTCAGAGGGAAATTACAGCTTCTGTTTTTACATGCTGATTATGGCAGGGAGAAACATTTGCACATATTTGGAAAGAATGTGCAACCGTCGCTGACATGGGGGGGGGAGCTGGAAAAAGTGACTGAGGGCCACTTTTCGCTCTGGTCATTTTCATCACGATAGAACATACCAGCCACTATATCAATATGACCAAGTACCAGCTATAAGTTGAGGCTAACGGTTAGAAGTTAGCAGTTAATGCTATAACGCTACCATTAATTTAGCCTTAAACACAGCCATTGTAATAAGCACTTGTCAGGAATACAGTGACGACATTGACCACAGCTTGGTTTGGAATAGCCTACTTTACATCACCGAAAGGGGGAAAAAAATGCAGTAGGGTTTTCTTACATGATAACACTAAGAAAACTTCTCTATATACTTTAATGCAGACAAACTTAAACCAGTTTTACCCTATTTTTACCAGCATGTGACATGTGCTACCAGGGGGGGGGGAATCCTACACCACCTTTACTCCATACACAGAGATGATTACAAAGCTCTCCCCCGTCCTCCATTTGGCAAGTCTGACCATAACTCTATCCTCCTGATTCTGGCTTATGAGCAAAAACTAAAGCAGGAAGTGCCAGTGACTCGCTCAATACGGAAGTGGTCAGATGACGCAGATGCTACACTACACTTTTTTCCTAGCACAGACTGGAATATGTCCCAGGACTCATCCAATGGCATTGAGGAATACACCACCTCAGTCATCGGCTTCATCAATAAGTGCATCGATGACGTTGTACCCACAATGACTGTACGTACATATCCCAACCAGAAGCCATGGATTACAGGCAACATCCGCATCGAGCTAAAGGCTAGAGCTGCCGCTTTCAAGGAGCGGCAGACTAATCCGGACGCTCATAAGAAATCCCGCTATGCCCTCAGATGAACCATCAAACAAGCAAAGCGTCAATACAGGATTAAGATTAAATCCTACTACACCAGCTCTGACACTCACCGGATGTGGCAGGGCTTGAAAATTATTACGGACTTTAAAGGGAAACCCAGACGCAAGCTGTCCAGTGACGCGACCCTACCAGACGAGCTAAATGCCTTTTATGCTCGCTTCGAAGCAAGCAACACTGAAGCATGCACGAAAGCACCAGCTGTTCTGGATGACTGTGTGATAACATTCTCAGTAGCCGATGTGAACAAAACCTTTAAACAGGTCAACATTCAAAGCCGCTGGGCCAGACGGATTACCAGGACGTGTACTCAAAGCATGCACGGACCAACTAGCAAGTGTTTTCACTGACATTTTCAACTTCTCCCTGACAGAGTCTGTAATACCTACATGTTTCAAGCAGACCACCATAGTCCCTGTGCCAAGGAAGAGAAGGTAACCTGCCTAAATGATTACCGCCTCGTAGCACTCATGTCGATAGGCATGGAAGTGCTTTGAAAGGCTGGTCATGGCTCACATCAACAGCATCCTCCCGAACACCCTAGACCCACTCCAATTCACATACCGCCCCAACAAATCCACAGATGATGCAATCTCAATCACGCTCCACACTGCTCTTTCCCACCTGAACAAAAGGAACACCTATGTGAGAATGCTTTTCATTGACTACACCTCAGCGTTCAAAACCATAGTGCCCACGAAGCTCATCACTAAGCTAAGGAACCTGGGACAAAACACCTCCCTCTGCAACTGGATCCTGGACTTCCTGATGGGCCGCCCCCAGGTGGTAAGAGTAGGCAACAACACGTCCGCCACTCTGATCCTTAACACTGGGGCCCCATAGGGGTGTGTGTTTAGTCCCCTCCTGTACTCCCTGTTCACCGGCGACTGCGTGGCCAAACATGACTCCAACACCATCATTAACTTTGCTGACGACACAACCGTGGTAGGCCTGATCACCGACAATGATGAGACAGCCTATAGGGAGGAGGTCAGAGAACTGGCAGTGTGGTGCCAGGACAACAACCCCTCCCTCAATGTGAACAAGACAAAGGAGCTGATCGTGGACTACAGGAAAAGGCGGGCCGAACAGGTCCCCATTAACATCGACAGGGCTGTAGTGGAGCGGGTAGAGAGTTTCAAGTTCCTTGGTGTCTACATCACCAACAAACTATCATGGTCCAAACACACCAAGACAGTCGTGAAGAGGGCACGACAAAACTTTTTTCCCCTCAGGAGAATGAAAAGATTTGGCATGGGTCCCCAGATCCTCAAAAGGTTTTACAGCTGCACCATCGAGAGCATCCTGACCGGTTGCATCACCGCCTGGTATGGCAGCTGCTCGGCAGCTGACCGTAAGGCGCTAAAGAGGGTAGTGCGTACGGCTCAGTACATCACTGGGGCCAAGCTTCCTGCCATCCAGGATATATATAATAGGCTCTGTCAGAGGAAAGCCCATAAAATTGTCAAAGACTCCAATCACCCAAGTTATAGACTGTTTTCTCTGTTACGCACGGCAAGCGGTACCGGAGTGCCAAGTCTAGGACCAACAGCTTCTACTCCCTATCGATTAGACTGCTGAACAATTCATAAAAATCGCCACCGGACAATTTACATTGACTCCCACCCCCCTCCCTTCTGTACACTGCTGCTACTCGCTGTTTGTTTGTCACCTATGCAGTCACTTCGTCCCCATCTACATGTACAGGTTACCTCAACTAGCCTGTGCCCCCACACACTGACTCGGTACCGGTGCCCCCTGTATATAGCCTCGTTATTGTTATTCTTATTGTGTTACTTTTGCCTATTTGCTAAATATTTTATTCTTCTTGAACCACTGTTGGTTAAAGGGCTTGTAAGTAAGCATTACATGGTAAAGTCTACACTTGTTGTATTCGGCGCATGTGGCAAATAAAGTTTGATTTGATTTTTAGAAGCCACGTGGTATTTGAGAGTCAACTGTTTCAGGAAGCCTTTTGTTATTTATTGCACTAACTACCCTTATGTTACGAGCTACTGTGCAAAACACAAATTAAATAGCTACCAATAAATGACTGACTTCTTAACTGAAAATATGTACTTTAAATGCCTATTTCATTTGCATACTCAAGCCAAATCCAAATTTTCAAACAGAAACAAGCATTATTTAGCATTCAACCATCTCCCTGTGCATGCGACAAACATCTTTATTCATGAATGCTTAGTCCTTGAATAATGAATGAATTACAAGCCTGAGAGTTGTTTTGTGAGTCACAGGGAGATGCTCTTTGATGATGGTTGAAAGACTTGGTGGGGTGGTGTGATGAGAGGGAGCTTTTTGGTTAGAACGCCTGTCGTCCACACACACACAGTTTGACAGGCCTCCTGTAGATGCTGTGTGTTTAAACAGACATCTTCATCATGTCGACGTGCTGTGTGTTTAAACAGACATCTTCATCATGTCGACGTGCTGTGTGATTGATGCAGTAAGTGAGTGATGCAACAAAGCTATCAGAACGCTGTATACAGATGAATCAAGCTCTATAATGGACCTCAGATAGGAGCACACACAGCTCACTAACCAGCTGAGACACTGTGGAAGATGAGAGGCATGCATCGCTCTCTTGTTTGTATTCATAAAGTCTCAGAGTAGTGCTGAACCTAGATCAGTTTAGCCTTTTTAAGCATATTGAACCAGATCAGCACTACAAGGGATGTGAATGTGTACGTGAAAGTATCAATCACCGTACTGATAACAGGAGAGCGAGTGAGAGAACACTATGGAGAGTATGAGTACTGACAAGTGGGTGAGCGCTAGAGAGAACCAGACAGACAGTGAGAGCTAGAGAGAACCAGACAGACAGTGAGAGAGCTAGAGAGAACCAGACAGACAGTGAGAGAGCTAGAGAGAACCAGACAGACAGTGAAAGCGCTAGAGAGAACCAGACAGACAGTGAGAGCGCTAGAGAGAACCAGGCAGACAGTGAGAGCGCTAGAGAGAACCAGACAGACAGTGAGAGCACTAGAGAGAACCAGACAGACAGTGAGAGCGCTAGAGAGAACCAGACAGACAGTGAGAGCGCTAAAGAGAACCAGACAGACAGTGAGAGCTAGAGTGCCAGGCCAGCTACGTATGGTGTTAAGGGAACTGTGTAGTGAAGTGAATGAGGGACGGCCCTAGGAAGAAATAAATATTCCCCAGCAGCAGACAACAGCTCTGCCTCGGGCACAGCAGGAACAACAAGCAGTCATTTATAACGTCTGGGAGAGGGGACGACAACACGGCAGAGAACAGATGAAAGGAGAGAAGGATGAGAGAGGAGGAGAGGAATGATCAGAGGAGTTACTCCCTGAAACTTCAGAAGCGTAAAGAGACAGAAATGAAAAGTTAGTTCAACAAAGTGGACAATATCACGACAGACTTTAAAGTATTTACATTTCTAATTTGTGTGTTTATATCGGTTTACACACAATGCTACAGGGCCTGATTCACACCGCAGGGCCAAACTCAGCAGAGCCGAGCGGTGCTGTACTGGCCTGGATACACATCCACCTTAGCTACTGGAACCGTGCTGGAAAGGCACAGCGTCGGCCCTAGTAATGTCATGGATTTTGAAGAGCTTCTGAAGAGATTTACTTGCTCCTTTTCGTCACCACAGTTGATCTATAACAGTTGGTCTGTGAAGTCAGTGACAGTTTAACAGGTGAGGTTAGGTACGTATTTCCAGACTGTAGCATTACCAAAGACCCCTAGGACACACGCACTAAATGATGTATGGTCAAGCCCTGAAGGCAAACATTATACACTGTTATACCACACCAAGGAACATACAGTCCAAGGTGATGAATAGCAGGCACACACATCTGCTTTCACACACACCTAAACAATGTATAGTCAAGCCCTGAAGGCAAATATTACACACTCGGTTATACCACACCAAAAGGAACACACAGTCCAATGTGATGAATAGCACACACACACAGTGCATTAAAAACATCCCAACTCTGGTCCCAGACTCTCCCTCTCATGATGTCAGCAGACTGGGAAATGGAACTGACTGAATAACAAACGTGATGGAATGATGGAGCAAAATAAACCCAGATATTACAGTACACAATGTTTCAGTACAGAACTATGTCCTCCATTAACTGAAGAGCTGCTGACTTAATAGTTACTAATATTTACTTTACGCTTTAATGCTTAAGCCAAAGTGGTGTCCATATTTAGCACGTTGGCATCAAAAGGCTGACATTAGTAAACATTATAGCGATTATTCAGTCTATTAATTCTACTTTTTCCACTCCACTTCATGCCAGTAAAGCCAAATAGCATATGGCTAGAAAACGTGCTTAGGGGAATTAGTTTACTGTCGCAACGTCAAATGTGGCCAATCCATTTGCATGGGAGTGGAGGGCCTTGGTAATGGCCCTTTCAACCATTTTTATGTGACTTGAAAATACTTTGACACGCTTGGATTTGTGCGGAACAAGGCAGTCCGTAAAGCAGTTAAAGGATCACACACACAAGAGTTCTGAAACACTGAACAACTGGTCTATAAATTCATTTCCGACCGACATGGACCACCCCATCCCCCTCGAACTAAAACACACTGGACTAATCCTCTTTTCAGGGTGGTGGAGTACAGAAGTCTTTTCCTCAGAGCTGAAGTGAAGCTACTGGCTGTTAGTAGCTCAATAATGAACTGCTGCACTTCAGGAGGTGTAAAAGGGCAGTGTTTTAAAGGCATACAGTTGGTTTGATTTCTACCTTGAACCTCTTGCAGGGCTGTGGGTGTGACCGTAAGGTGGGGCTTGGACTCCTATGGTGAAGAGGCCTACCAACTACACAGACGTTCTATGTTTCTGTCAGACTGGCTGCCTGGGGAATAACAACGAAGACCAAGAGAGGGAGAGCGAGACCGAGAGAGAGAGAGAGAGAGAGAGAGCGCGAGAGAGAGAGCGAGAAAGCGAGAGACCAATAGAGAGACCGATATAGAGAGAGAAAGAGAGAGTACATGTTAGTGTGAGAGCTCTTTAGGCCCCCTGAATGCTGCATGTGTAAAACACACCCATTTACAAAGGGCCCCTTTGTGTTGCTGTCCAAACATCGCTTTTCCATAACGATCCCTTCATTAAACACAGTGGGTGAGGTGCATAGCGAGCGCCATTGCATAAACTTCCAGGGGTGAAAATGATGCCGTAAAATAGTGGGGGACCAGCGCAACTTTAGCAGCAGAAACAGGAGTTACTACCATAGGCTGTTGAGATGGCTGGGTCATATTCATCAGGGCACACCGTATCAAAATGGACAACGAAACAATCATTCTTATTTGTTAAGTTAATGTTGTCCCCAACTTTATCAGTCCGTTTTCTTCCGATTGGTACCTTATGAATACGACCTAGGACGCGTCTAAATCCTCTTCAATGGCTTTCCATGGTCATCTGTGACTCGTTTCAGGAAACTAGGCGTATGTCATTTCTTCACAGGAGAGGCATTTGAACGTAAAAACACGTATTTCTTAGCATAAATGCCTTCTGGAACATGTGAACTTTCATGTGCTTTAATAAATAACTTGTATTCCATCCGTATATACCAATAAAATTATTACAATTATGAGCCTAGTTGGGTTAGCCACGGGAAAAGAAAGGAACCTTCCAGCTAGCCATGACTGGCTGAGATGATGGACGGGCTGGACATGCCGGGAGATGAGTTTGGATTGGTCTGCTATGTCGCATGCTTGTCTATAACGTGAGCTGCTCAGTATGTGTTGATGGTCCTTTCTACCGTGCCATTTTTAAAAGATATAACGTTAACCATCAACAACTACAAAAGTTCTTACTTTTCTCAACATTGATGACCGGAGTTTAGCAGGCGCTATCGACAGATCAGTTAGAAAAAGTGATGGGCTACTTTCTGTAGATGCCACGGTCAGTGTAAACTGGAGTGACTTGACATCGCTGGCCAAACAAGATGCAGCTACAAACAAAACAGAGTCAAATGGTTCCAGTCTGCCGTGATGCATTCAGCCATGTACACGGGTAAGAGTCTAGCTTCATTTTCAGATATTATACATTTCTAATGGTCAGAAAGTCATTTTCATTGCAAGTTGAAGCTTACTCTTAGCTAGCTAGCGAATGTTAGCTTGCTGGCTCGCTAGCTAACATTACATGTATGATCTTGTAGTAATATGATTTGAATTAGAAATCCATTTGCATTGCTAGTTACAGCTTAATGTTAGCTAGCTAACATTGGACCTAGTTGGTTAGCTCTTTAGCTACTTGCAGATACATACTACAGCTAGAACAATGTTTGTATTGATAGTAGTATGAGTTGAATTATGTCAGTTCATTATCTAGCGAGCTATTTGTCTAAACAAAAGACTCCACTTCGCCAGATGATTTCATGACCCATCAAGTTAGCCAGGTGTGTCTAGGGGTGATTACGGCCATCTATTGTATTTTCATGTCTAGAGAATAATGACCTATCCACATAGCTAGATGTGGCTGGGGGATGGTTATTGCATTATCCTTCACATGGCCCATCAATTTAAACAAATGTGTCAGGTAAGCGTCATCTAATAATACAAATATCATCTTACACTTTGCTTTTGATATTACTAACCATTTCACTGTACCATTTATACTTCTGTATCCAGTGCATGTGACAAATAAACTGAGATTTGATTTGATATAGTGTGTGTTTACCAGAGACGGTAATGTGAAGAACAACATGAACTGCACCAAGTCAGATTAGGATATAGGCCAAGGACTGGAAAGAGTATATTTTTACCTGGAGTTTTTCCTTATTGTAGGCTACTAATTGTACCACTTTTAAGTCTTGAAATCTTTGGTTGCTTACTAAATTACTCACTCCATTTAGCACATGGCCGCACATTCTAATCCTTAAAGAGGCATAAAAGGGTGCGAACGATGATGAATGGTTGTAACCAAAGAAGGGCTCTCCAGTAGGTGTACCAAAACATTCAAGGGGCATTTTCTCAAAAGTGTGGTTACAAGTTTATCAACTTTCAAAGCAGAATTACTTTCCCATTGTTCCTCAACTGTATTGTATGATATACCATTTTCTAGCACGGAGTCTCTACTTTTATCTAATGTAAAATACACCATTTCAAATGTTGCTACATAAGACCGAATCGAGGCGGTCGGTCACACCTAATTCCACTTCGTAGTTACAGGAAATAGCTTTCACTTGTCCAGCTCTTTCACATCAGTGCCGATGAAGGACAGGTGACAAGGGGAGGAAGCCACTTTAGACTATTGAGATGCAGCCCGGTGGAGAAAAATACAAGAGTCTACAGTAGCTCACTAAAGTTAAGGTGGGCCGCTGAAACAAGATGTAAATTAAAGAGGGCAAAGATACACAAAATACGTAACCTCAAAATTCAGTGTGATATCGAAACAGACAGAAATTACACTAGATCAAAGACAAACCAATGTAATTTACCTAAAGAGTTAGAATTTATTTTGAAAATGTTTAGCTAACTGGATAAGGACAACCACCAAAACAAGCTAAATTGCCATGAAGAAACTGTTAAATCTCTCCAGTATTAATCAATGCATCCATTCACTAGAATGCAGGACATGTGCCTTCTTGGTAGACTAGTGGTCAGTCTGTGTGTTTCTCTCCAGTGTACACACAGGGCACATTGGGATGAATGTTGACCTTAACACATCCTTATTTATTCCCCTAAGCACTCTTCGCCTCGGTCTGCCAAATGCCATGGATTCCTGGAGCTTTGAATCACTTTTCTGGAGCCCTCTGTGGCTGGCTGATGCAACGGTCTCCCTAACCCAGCCTCAGTGCACTCTGTCTGGGTAGCGATAAGTTCATCCACAGTCTTTGTCCTGTACCACAACCTCCAGCTTTTCCTATAAAGTGTGTGTGTGTGTGTGATTGTGCTGGGAACAGAGAGACGTCAGAGACCCATGGTCCAGGCCAGGTGACAGAACTTAGAGGTGAAAACATGGATTCCCCATTTCATCCATCTCCTTTCTCTCCCTTCCTTGTTCATCTGATTCCCAGATGGCTCTGTAGAGCAGATGGCTGTTGGTTGGTGAAGAGCAGGGATTTCCTACATCATTTCCTGATTTGATTTGATTCATAACTAGGCACTCCCATGTCAAAGCTCAACACACACTTTCGCGTAATATTGTACACACACCTCTCATATACTGTACACATTCTAGTCCACAGCCAAAAAAAGGTACTTCCTTATCTCCCTATAAAAATTGAATAAGACTTTATTGGTCACGTACACAGTTTACCAGATGTTATTTTGGGTGCAGCAAAATGCTTATGTTACTGGCTCTTAACAACGCAGTGAAATGTCAAACAGGGACACAAAAAATATATTTAAAAAACAAAGCACAAGCAATCAAGAAATGTCAGAATAAATCCAATATGTAAATATACCAACAACAACGTCAACAGTGAAGAAGCGACTCTGGGATGTTGGCCTTCTAGGCAGAGTTGCAAAGAAAAATAAATCTCAGACTAGCTAATAAAAATAAAATATTGAGGTGAGCAAAAGTACACAGACACTGACAGAGCCTCCTGGAGTCACCTCTTCTCTGTTGAATGATAAGAGAGAAATAGTCCTATAAATACTATATTAACTACAATCTAAAACCTCTTACCCTGGAATATTGAAGTCTCATGTTAAAAGGAACCACCAACTTTCATATGTTCTCATGTTCTGAGCAAGGAACTCAAAAGTTAGCTTTTTTACATGGCACATATTGCACTTTTACTTTACCAACACTTTGTTTTTGCATTATTTAAACCAAATTGAACATGTTTCATTATTTTATTTGAGGCTAAATAGATTTTTAAATATATTATATTAAGTTAAAAGTAGTGTTCATTCGGTATTGTTGTAATTGTCATTATTACAAATTACCAGCATATGGTGTCACAAGGGGTCTGAGGATCTCATCTCGGTACCTAATGGCAGTCAGGCAACCTCTGGCGAACACATGGAGGGCTGTGCGGCCCCCCAAAGAAATGCCACCCCACACCATGCTGGAGGATGTTGCAGGCAGCAGAACGTTCTCCACGGCGTCTCCAGACTGTCACATGTGCACAGTGTGAACCTGCTTTCCTCTGTGAAGAGCACAGGGCGCCAGTGGCGAATTTGCCAATCTTGGTGTTCTCTGGCAAATGCCAAACGTCCTGCACGGTGTTGGGCTGTAAGCACAACCCCCACCTGTGGACGTCGGGCCATCATACCACCCTCACGGAGACTGTTTCTGACCGTTTGAGCAGACACATGCACATTTGTGGCCTGCTGGAGGTCATTTTGCAGGGCTCTGGCAGTGCTGCCCATGCTCCTCCTTGCACAAAGGCAGAGGTAGCGGTCCTGCTGCTGGGTTGTTGCCCTCCTACGACCTCCTCCACATCTCCTGATGTACTGGCCTGTCTCCTGGTAGCGCCTCCATGCTCTGGACACTACGCTGACAGACACAGCAAACCTTCTTGCCACAGCTCGCATTGATGTACCATCCTGGATAAGCTGGACTACCTGAGCCACTTGTGTGGGTTGTAGACTCCGTCTCATGCTATCACTAGAGTGAAAGCACCACCAGCATTCAAAAGTGACCAAAACATCAGCCAGGAAGCATAGGAACTGAGAAGTGGTCTGTGGTTACCACCTGCAGAACCACTCCTTTATTGGGGGTGTCTTGCTTAATTGCCTATAATTTCCACCTGTTGTCTATTCCATTTGCACAACAGCATGTGAAATGTATTGTCAATCAGTGTTGCTTCCTAAGTTGACAGTTTGATTTCACAGAAGTGTGATTGACTTAGAGTTACATTGTGTTGCTTAAGTGTTCCCTTTATTTTTTTGAGCAGTGTATAAACACCATGGGACCACGCAGCCGTCATTCCGCTCAGGAAGGAGACGCGTTCTGTCTCCTAGAGATGAATGTACTCTAAAAACTCCATGAAGGACATACAGTGGAAGTCGGCAGTTTACATACACAAACAGAACGCGTCTCCTTCCTGAGCGGTATTGATAGCTGCGTGGTCCCATAGTGTTTATACTTGCATACTATTGTTTGTACAGATGAATGTGGTACCTTCAGGTGTTTGAAAATTGCTCCCAAGGATGAACCAGACTTGGAGGTCTACAATTGTTTTTCCAGAGGTCTTGGCTGATTTCTTTTGATTTTCCCATTATGTCAAGCAAAGCGGCACGGAGTTTGAAGGTAGGTCTTGAAATACATCCAATTGAACACCTCCAATTGACTCAAATGTCAATTAGCCTATCAGAAGCTTCTAAAGCCATGAAATCATTTTCTGGAATTTTCCAAGCTGTTTAAAACACAGTAAATGTAGTGTATGTAAACTTCTAACCCACTGGAATTGTGATAGTGAGTTATGTCTAACCATTGTTGGAAAAATGACTTGTATCATGCACAACGTATATGTCCTAAACGACTTGCCAAAACTATAGTTTGTTAACAAGACATTAGTGGAGGGGTTGAAAAACAAGTTAATGACTCCAACCTAAGTGTATGTAAACTTCCCACTTCAACTTTATTCCATTATTTTAGGTTGTGTGTATTGTTGTGAATTGTTAATATTACTGCATTGTTGGAGCAAGAAACACTAGCATTTCGCTACACCCGTAATAACATCTCCTAAACATAAAATGTGATTTGATTATTCTAAGCATGGTCAGAGATGACTGGCTAACCAGACTCCTTGCTCCGGCCAAACGCTAAGCCCTCGGACATTAGTTTCTTCACAACATTGAGTCTGGATCGGAGTTCAACTTCTAGAACGCAAACACATTCTAACAAATAAACACATTCTAAAGTTCTGATTGGTCCCAGAAACCGATGGGTTGAACCAGGGCCAGGACACACGTGGGAAACAAGGCTTTTAGAAAATGTGTCATTGGCTTTGATACTTAGATGATCCAGTCGCTGATGCCTTTGTTTTGAATTATACCCCTCATTTTGACGTCTCCATAAAACACTTCAAAGATGTCAGTCACAGACTGAAGTATGTAGCGAGCATAGAGCAGCAGAAGAGTTCAGTTTGAGTAGTCAAGCAAGATGCCACACCCAAACAGCACACAGAGAGGGGGACAGACAACGTAAAAGTGTGTGTGTGTGCACACTAGACAACACTCCCCAGTCAAGTCTCACACCTCCACTAGAACAGTCCCATTCATCACAGTATCCCAGACAGGACAAGGGTCACACAAAACACACACCTCATTACACAGGAATGCAAGAGACAACATCAACCGTAACGTCAGTCTAGTACAGTGCAGCTCACATCATAAACAAGGTCTCTCTGACCGGACCTTGGAAGGAACACACACACACACACACACACACACACACCTCCTCCTCCTGTTTAATCATCTCACCATCAAGGATGAGGCGGGAGGATATTTACTCAGATTGAAAAGGAATGTGTCTTGTAGACTTGTTTAAGTGCTGTTGCTAACCTTTTTAATTACCATTTTATATCCCCCCCCCCACCCTCGCTCATTTTTTTTCATTCAACTTTTTCACCCCGGAGGCTTTAACTGGAAGTCTTCGTCTGGACCTCCACCAGCCGAAGCTAAGTAGTAACATTAACATGATGCCTTCTAATTGCAGTCACTGTTCTCATAATATACAGGAGAATGATGGCCTTACAGCGAGGATAGCTGTGCTACAAGCCCAGCTTCAGACAAAATCATTAGGAAAGGGTCATTTAAATGCAGGAAAGGATGAAACAGCATCTGTGCCACCAGTAAGTACAGATAGTAGTATAAATCCCCTGGCACAGTCCCCGCAGCCGGACAACTTTCTCATGGCTTCTGGAAGGAAATGCTGTAGGAACGCTCAACCGGTGTCGCTCATTCAGTCGACAAACTTTCAACTGGTTCTCCCCATTAAGCAACGGGTCGGAGTCAGAGGCCGCGCCTTCTCTGGTCAGTCCTCCTCCCGTTACAGGGTCTGAGATGCCGAGCCTTCTCTGGTCAGTCCTCCTCCCGTTACAGGGTCTGAGATGCCGAAGCCTCCCACCATTAGCTCTGACAAATGGAAAAACCTAGTCATTGGTGACTCCATTACCCGCAGTATTAGACTTAAAACGAATCATCCAGCGATCATACACTGTTTACCAGGGGGCAGGGCTACCGACGTTAAGGCTAATCTGAAGATGGTGTTGGCTAAAGCTAAAACTGGCGAGTGTAGAGAGTATAGGGATATTGTTATCCACGTCGGTACCAACGATGTTTGGATGAAACAGTCAGAGGTCGCCAAGCGCAACATAGCTTCAGCGTGTAAATCAGTTAGAAAGATGTCAGCATCGAGTAATTGTCTCTGGCCCCATCCCCGTTAGGGGGACTGATGAGCTCTACAGTCAGCATCGAGTAATTGTCTCTGGCCCCATCCCAGTTAGGGGGGCTGATGAGCTCTACAGTCTCACAACTCAATCGCTGGTCTCACAAGCAGGACCAAGCCAGACCTGTTGAGGAGTGACGGACTCCATCCTAGCTGGACGGGTGCTCTCATCTACGAACATAGACAGGGCTCTAACTCCCCTAGCACCACAATGAGATAGCCAGCCTGCTAGTTTAGTGGAGTCTGCCACTAGCAGTCCGTGTAGTCAGCTCAGCTATCCCCATTGAGACAGTGTCTGTGCCTCGACCTAGGTTGGGCAAAACTAAACATGGCAGTGTTCGTTTTAGCAATCACACTGGAATAAGGACCTCCTTCATTCCTGTCATTATTGAAAGAGATTGTGATATCTCACATCTCAAAATAGGCCAACTTAATGTTAAGATCCCTCACTTCCAAGGCAGTTATAGTCAATGAACTAATCACTGATCATAATCTTGATGTGATTGGCCTGACTAAAACATGGCTTACGCCGGTTAAATTGACTGTGTTAAATGAGGCCTTTCTTCCTGGTTACACTAGTGACCATATCACCCGCGCCTCCCGCAAAGGCAGAGGTGTTGCTAACATTTATGATAGCAAATTTCAATTTACAAAAGACAGTTTTCGTCTTTTGAGCTTCTAGTCATGAAATCTATGCAGCCTACTCAATCAATAACATTTTATAGCTACTGTTACAGGCCTCCTGGGCTGTGTACAGCATTCCTCACTGACTTCCTATCGGACCTTGTAGTCATGGCAGATAATATTCAAATTTTTGGTGACTTTAATATTCACATGGAAAAGTCCACAGACCCACTCCAAAAGGCTTTCGGACCCATCATCGACTCCAGGGGTTTTGTCCAACATGTCTCCGGACCAACTCACTGCCACAATCATACTCTGGAACCAGGTTTTGTCCCGTTAAATAAAATGTTGGGGATCTTAATGTTTTTCCTCATAATCCTAGACTATCGGACCACAATTTTATTATGTTTGCAATCACAACAAATTATCTGCTCAGACCCCAACCAAGGATCATCAAAAGCCATGCTATAAATTCTCGGACTAGACTCCCTCTGCCTACCCAAGGACGTCAAAGGACAAAAATCAGTTAACCACCTAACTGAGGAACTCAATTTAACCTTGTGTAATACCCTAGATGCAGTTGCACCCCTAAAAACATTTGTCATAAGAAACTAGCTCCCTGGTATACAGAAAATACCGTAGCACTGAAGAAAGCTTCCAGATAATTGGAAAGGAAATGGCTCTGCACCAGTCTTCCGACTAGCTTGGAAAGACAGTACCGTGCAGCCCTCACTGCTGCTCGATCATCCTATTTTTCCAACTTAATTGAGGAAAATAAGAACAATCCCAAATGTATTTTTGATACTGTCGCAAAGCTAACTAGGAAGCAGCATTCCCCAAGAGAGGATGGCTTTCACTTCAGCAGTGATACATTCATGAACTTCTTTGAATAAAAGCTCATGAACATTAGAAAGCAAATTACGGACTCCTCTTCAAATCTGCATATTTCTTCAAAGCTCAGTTGTCTTGAGTCTGCACAACACTGCCAGGACCTAAGATCAAGGGAGACACTCAAGTGTTTTAGTACTATATCTCGTGACACATTAATGAAAATAGTCATGGCCTATAAACCTTCAAGCTTCATGCTGGAGATTATTCCAACTAAACTACTGAAAGCACTTCCTGTGCTTGGCCCTCCTATGTTGAACATAATAAACGGCTCTCTATCCACCGGATGTGTACCAAACTCACTAAAAGTGGCAGCAATAAAGCCTCTCTTGAAAAAGCCAAACCTTGACCCAGAAAATATAAAAAAACGAATCAGCCTATATCGAATCTCCCATTCCTCTCCAAACATTTCTGAAAAAGCTGTTGCGCAGCAACTCACTGCCTTCGTGAAGACAAACAATCTATACGAATTGCTTCAGTCTGGTTTTAGACCCCATCATAGCACTGAGACTGCACTTGTGAAGGAGGTAAATTACCTTCTAATGCATCACACCAAGGCTCTGCATCTGTCCTCGTGCAACCTAGACCTTAGTGCTGCTTTTGATACCATCGATCACTACATTCTTTTGGAGAGATTGGAAACCTAAATTGGTCTACACGGACAAGTTCTGGCCTGGTTTAGATCTTTTCTGCCGGAAAGATAACAGTTTGTCTCTGTAAATAGTTTGTCCTCTGACAAATCAACTGTAAATTTCGGTGTTCATTAAGGCTCCGTTTTAGGACCACTATTGTTTTCACTATATATTTTACCTCTTGGTGATGTCATTCAGAAACAAAATGTTAACGTTCACTGCTATGCGGATGAGACACAGCTATACATTGCGATGAAACATGGTGAAGCCCCAAAATTGCCCTCCCTAGAAGCCTGTGTTTCAGACATAACTGGATGGCGGAAAATGTTCTACTTTTAAACTCGGACAAAATAGAGATGCTCGTTCTAGGTGCCAAGAAACAAAGAGTTCTTCTGTTGAATCTGACAATCTTGATGGTTGTACAGTAATCTCAAATAAAACTGAAGGACCTCTGCATTACTCTGGACCCTGATCTCTTTTTTGATGATCATATCAAGACTGTTTCAAGGATAGCTTTTCCCCCATCTAAGTAACATTGCAAAAATCTAAAACTTTGTCCAAAAATGATGCAGAAAAACTAATCCATGCTTTTGTCACTTCTAGGTTAGACTACTGCAATGCTCTGCTTTCCAGCTACCCGGATAAAGCACTAAATAAACTTCATTTAGTGCTAAACACAGCTGCTAGAATCTTGACTAGAACCAAAAAAAAATATCATATTACTCCAGTGCTAGCCTCTCTACACTGGCTTCCTGTTAAGGCTAGGTCTGATTTCAAGGTTTTACTGCTAACCTACATGGGCTTGCTCCTACCCATCTTTACGATTTGGTCCTGTGGTACATACCTACACGTACGCTACGGTCACAAGACGCAGGCCTCCTTACTGTCCCTAAAATTTCTAAGCAAACAGCTGGAGGCAAGGCTTTCTCCTATAAAGCTCCATATTTGTGGAATGTTCTCCCTATCCATGTGAGAGACGCAGACTCGGTCTCAACCTTTATGTCTTTATTGGAGACTCATCTCTTAAGTAGGTCCTATGATTGAATGTAGTCTGGCCCAGGAGTGTGAAGGTGAACGGAAAGGTACTGGAGCAACGAACCACCCTGCCGTCTCTGCCTGGCCGGTTCCCCTCTCTCCACTGGGATTCTCTGCCTCAAACCCTATTACAGGGGCTGAGTCACTGGCTTACTGGTGCTCTTCCATGCCGTCCCTAGGAGGGGTGCGTTACTTGAGTGGGTTGAGTCACTGACGTGATCTTCCTGTCCGGGTTGGTGCCCCCCCTCGGGTTCGTGCTGTGGGGGAGATCTTCGTGGGCTATACTCTGCCTTGTCTCAGGATAGTAAGTTGGTGGTTGAAGATATCCCTCTAGTGGTGTGGGGGCTGTGCGTTGGCAAAGTGGGTGGGGTTATATCCTGCCTGTCTGGCCCTGTCCGGGGGTACCGTCGGACGGGGCCACAGTGTCTCCTGACCCCTTCTGTCTCAGCCTCCAGTATTTATGCTGCAGTAGTTTGTGTCCCCAGTCTACTTGGTCATGCTGCTGCTCCAGTTTCAACTGGTCTGCCTGCGGCTATGTTACCCGGATGTGCTACCTGTCCCAGACCTACTGTTTTCAACTCTCTAGAGACAGCAGGAACGGTAGAGATACTCTGAATGATCGGATATGAAAAGCAAACTAATATTTACTACTGAGGTGCTGACCTGTAGCACCCTCTACAACCACTGTGATTATTATTATTTGACCCTGCTGTACATCTATTTGAACATCTTGGCCATGTTCTGTTATAATCTCCACCCGGCACAGCCAGATTAGGACTGGCCACACCTCAGCCTGGTTCCTCTCTAGGTTTCTTCCTAGGTCCTGGCCTTTCTAGGTAGTTTTTCCTAGCCACTGTGCCACTACACCTGTATTGCTTGCTGTTTGGTGTTTTAGGCTGGGTTTCTGTACAGCACTTTGTGACATCAGCTGATGCAAGAAGGGCTTTCTAAATAAATTTGATTGGCATTTCTAAGGCTGCGTCCCGAAAGGCACCCTATAGTGTATTACTTCTGAATAGGGTCCATAAGCTCTGGTCAAAAGTAGTGCAGTGTATAGGGTGCCATTCGGGATGCAAACCTACAGTTAATAATTAGCCGAGCTAACCAGCCTGATACTAGTACCTTGTGCCCTTTGACACTATGTTTTGGCATTGTATATAGAAGATATAGGTATAGCCTGAGGTCTGGTTAAATATTGCTCCTAATGTAATCAATATTAATGATCATATGGTGTCAGGTACACAGCAGCTGATAACCAGAGGGGTCAGATCCTACACACACACACCTCATCAACCACAACAATGCCAGTGGAGGTTAAAAATATATATATATATTCCAGTTGACCCTCTCCATTGGAATTGAGAGGAAATCCATACGAGGTCCAGTCATTAAGTTAACCAAGGTGGAATTCCCCCTCCTCTTCCCCCCCATCCATCCGTGTACCAATGGTCCAGTCCACTCATCTCCCCAAGGGACCAGTCAACCAGGAAAAGAGGGGGTGGGTCTGGGGTGGAGACAGGCCATGATGGATGAGCCACCCCAACAGCTGGGTCCCAATGAAAAGACACTGGTCCCATATTACAACATAGGGAGGACGGGAGAGGTGGCCGCCACAAAGGGAGAGGAAGAGATGCAGACAGAAAGAGACACAGAGACAGACCGGAGGGTGGGTGGATGGATAGATAGAGACAGAGAGAGAGAGACACAGAGACAGACCGGAGGATGGGTGGATGGATAGATAGAGACAGAGAGAGAGAGACACAGAGACAGACCGGAGGATGGGTGGATGGATAGATAGAGCGATAGAGAGAGAGACACAGAGACAGACCGGAGGATGGGTGGATGGATAGATAGAGACAGAGAGAGAGAGACACAGAGACAGACCGGAGGATGGGTGGATGGATAGATAGAGACAGAGAGAGAGAGAGACACAGAGACAGACCGGAGGGTGGGTGGATGGAGACAGAGAGAGAGAGACACAGAGACAGACCGGAGGATGGGTGGATGGATAGATAGAGACAGAGAGAGAGAGACACAGAGACAGACCGGAGGATGGGTGGACGGATAGATAGAGACAGAGAGAGAGAGACACAGAGACAGACCGGAGGATGGGTGGATGGATAGACAGAGCGATAGAGAGAGAGAGAGACACAGAGACAGACCGGAGGGTGGGTGGATGGATAGATAGAGACAGAGAGAGAGAGACACAGAGACAGACCGGAGGATGGGTGGATAGAGACAGAGAGACAGAGACAGACCGGAGGATGGGTGGATGGATAGATAGTGACAGAGAGAGAGAGACACAGAGACAGACCGGAGGATGGGTGGATGGATAGATAGAGACAGAGAGAGAGAGACACAGAGACAGACCGGAGGATGGGTGGACGGATAGATAGAGACAGAGAGAGAGAGACACAGAGACAGACCGGAGGATGGGTGGACGGATAGATAGAGACAGAGAGAGAGAGACACAGAGACAGACCGGAGGATGGGTGGACGGATAGATAGAGACAGAGAGAGAGAGACACAGAGACAGACCGGAGGGTGGGTGGATAGATAGAGACAGAGAGAGAGACACACAGAGACAGACCGGAGGATGGGTGGATGGATAGATAGAGACAGAGAGACACAGAGACAGACCGGAGGGTGGGTGGATGGATAGATAGAGACAGAGAGAGAGAGACACAGAGACAGACCGGAGGATGGGTGGATGGATAGACAGAGCGATAGAGAGAGAGAGAGACACAGAGACAGACCGGAGGGTGGGTGGATGGATAGATAGAGACAGAGAGAGAGACACAGAGACAGACCGGAGGATGGGTGGATAGAGACAGAGAGACAGAGACAGACCGGAGGATGGGTGGATGGATAGATAGAGACAGAGACACAGAGACAGACCGGAGGATGGGTGGATGGATAGATAGAGACAGAGAGAGAGAGACACAGAGACAGACCGGAGGGTGGGTGGATGGATAGATAGAGACAGAGAGAGAGAGAGAGACACAGAGACAGACCGGAGGATGGGTGGATGGATAGATAGAGACAGAGAGAGAGAGACACAGAGACAGACCGGAGGATGGGTGGACGGATAGATAGAGCGATAGAGAGAGACACAGAGACAGACCGGAGGATGGGTGGATGGATAGACAGAGACAGAGAGAGAGAGACACAGAGACAGACCGGAGGATGGGTGGATGGATAGATAGAGACAGAGAGAGAGAGACACAGAGACAGACCGGAGGATGGGTGGATGGATAGATAGAGACAGAGAGACACAGAGACAGACCGGAGGGTGGGTGGATGGATAGATAGAGACAGAGAGAGAGAGACACAGAGACAGACCGGAGGGTGGGTGGATGGATAGATAGAGACAGAGAGAGAGAGAGACACAGAGACAGACCGGAGGATGGGTGGATGGATAGATAGAGACAGAGAGAGAGAGACACAGAGACAGACCGGAGGATGGGTGGACGGATAGATAGAGCGATAGAGAGAGAGAGACACAGAGACAGACCGGAGGATGGGTGGATGGATAGACAGAGACAGAGAGAGAGAGACACAGAGACAGACCGGAGGATGGGTGGATGGATAGATAGAGACAGACCGGAGGATGGGTGGACGGATAGATAGAGACAGAGAGAGAGAGACACAGAGACAGACCGGAGGATGGGTGGATGGATAGATAGAGACAGAGAGAGAGAGACACAGAGACAGACCGGAGGATGGGTGGACGGATAGATAGAGACAGAGAGAGAGAGACACAGAGACAGACCGGAGGATGGGTGGACGGATAGATAGAGACAGAGAGAGAGAGAGAGAGACACAGAGACAGACCGGAGGATGGGTGGATGGATAGATAGAGACAGAGAGAGAGAGACACAGAGACAGACCGGAGGATGGGTGGACGGATAGATAGAGCGATAGAGAGAGAGAGAGACACAGAGACAGACCGGAGGATGGGTGGATGGATAGACAGAGACAGAGAGAGAGACACAGAGACAGACCGGAGGATGGGTGGACGGATAGATAGAGCGATAGAGAGAGAGAGAGACACAGAGACAGACCGGAGGATGGGTGGATGGATAGACAGAGACAGAGAGAGAGAGACACAGAGACAGACCGGAGGATGGGTGGACGGATAGATAGAGCGATAGAGAGAGAGAGACACAGACCGGAGAGAGAGCGAGAGAGACCGAGAGACCGGAGGATAGCAAGAGAGAGAGACCGAAGGATAGCAAGAGAGAGAGACCGGAGGATAGCAAGAGAAAGAGCGAGTCATGCTCAACATGAGCTCCTGATATATTTCATATTTCTTTGTTTTTAGAATGAGATACACTCTAATCGAAAAAGAATTCCAGACAAGAAGTGATGAACAACACCTCTATTCATTCAGAATATAAAAAAAAGTAACTTTGCGCCTCAAGTTAAGAAGTTGACTCTAGCAAGCCACACAAAGACCTAGCCAGCAGACTAACAAGCTAGCCAGAAGAAAACGAGCTAGAACAAACCTAGCAAGGGGAGTTAATACAACTACATCAAACGACCAAACTGAGTGAGTAAACCAAAAGGGAGCACGGACTAACTTTAAACAGATCTTCTGGGTTTTTATGTGAGGATTTGTCACTCTTTTTGTTGTTTTTTTAACTAAATAAGCACTAGCTAGCAACAGCAGCAGACGAACAAATCGGTTGTCATGGCAACGGGGCAGCAGAACCGCGCAACAGAGCCCATAGGCACCATGTCCCAACTCCCCCTCAGCGCTGAATCCATTCTCTACCCTAAAGAGGCCAAAAATGACACAAAGAGGAAAGCTTTTAAACAGAAACTACTATAGGGGAGGCCAGAAACCCTTTTTGCAGACTACAAAAACGGTGATGTGAGTAATCTCATCTTCCTCACTAACCAACCAAATGCATGGCGCTCAGCAGTCTGCTCTCACTACCAATCCATTAAAAAAGAGGGGATCTGTAATGGGTGGAAGCTGAAAATCAAAGAAACAGACGACTGCACCATGATAACAATCAACCTCTACAAGACTGGGACTGTCATGGTGCAAGGTAACATTAGGCTGTTTGAAACAGACTTTCAGACCATTAAGGAGAGACCATTACTGATCAGGCCCATGTTTGTTTAACTATACAGTTGTACCTGTGGGTATTTTGGTTTGGTCAGGGTGTGAGTTAGTTGGGGTGGGCATTCTACGTTTTTTCACTCTGTTTTGTTCTGTGTGTTGTATTTCTATGTGTTTGGCCTGGTATGGTTCCCAATCAGAGGCAGCTGTCAATCGTTGTCTCTGATTGATTAAACCCCTACAACTCATCCAGAACGCCGCAGCCCGTCTGGTGTTCAACCTTCCCAAGTTCTCTCACGTCACCCCGCTCCTCCGCTCCCTCCACTGGCTTCCAGTTGAAGCTCGCTTCCGCTACAAGACCATGGTGCTTGCCTACGGAGCTGTGAGGGGAACGGCACCTCAGTACCTCCAGGCTCTGATCAGGCCCTACACCCAAACAAGGGCACTGCGTTCATCCACCTCTGGCCTGCTCGCCTCCCTACCACTGAGGAAGTTCAGTTCCAGCTCAGCCCAGTCAAAACTGTTCGCTGCTCTGGCCCCCCAATGGTGGAACAAACTCCCTCACGACGCCAGGACAGCGGAGTCAATCACCACCTTCCGGAGACACCTGAAACCCCACCTTTTTAAGGAATACCTAGGATAGGATAAAGTAATCCCTCTCACCCCCCTTAAAAGATTTAGATGCACTACTGTTCCACTGGATGTCATAAGGTGAATGCACCAATTTGTAAGTCGCTCTGGATAAGAGCGTCTGCTAAATGACTTAAATGTAAATGTTAAATGTAATGATGAGAGACAAGGCAAAAAGGGCATTCTATGCCATCAAAAGGAACACAAAATTCAACACACCAATTAGGATCTGGCTAAAAATACTTGAATCAGACATAAAGCCCATTGCCCTTTATGGTTGTGAGGTCTGGGGTCCGCTCACCAACCAAGACTTCACAAAATTGGACAAACACCAAATTGAGACTCTGCACGCAGAATTCTGCAAAAATATCCTCCGTGTACAACGCAGAACACCAAATAATGCATGCAGAGCAGAATTAGGCAGATACCCACTAATTATCCAAATCCAGAAAAGAGCTGTTAAATTCTATAACCACCTAAAAGGAAGTGATTCCCAAACCTACCATAACAAAGCCATCACCTACAGAGAGATGAACCTGGAGAAGAGTCCCCTAAGCAAGCTGGTCCTGGGGCTCTGTTCACAAACACACCCTACAGAGCCCCAGGACAGCAGCACAATTAGACCCAACCAAATCATGAGAAAACAAAAAGATAATTACTTAACACATTGGAAAGAATTAACAAAAAAACAGAGCAAACTAGAATGCTATTTGGCCCTAAACAGAGAGTACACAGCGGCAGAATACCTGACCACTGTGACTGACCCAAAATTAAGGAAAGCTTTGACTATGTACAGACTCAGTGAGCATAGCCTTGCTATTGAGAAAGCCTGTCTTCTCTTGAGAGCCATGTCTGCCTACGGCGGCCTATGTGCACACTGCCCACAAAATGAGGTGGAAACTGAGATGCACTTCCTAACCTCCTGCCCAATGTATGACCAGATTAGAGACACATATTTCCCTCAGATTACACAGCTCCACAAAGAATTCGAAAACAAATCCAATTTTGATAAATTCCACAGTGTGCCATCACAGCAGCAAGATTTGTGACCTGTTGCCACGAGAAAAGGGCAACCAGTGAAGAACACCATTGTAAATACAACCCATATTTATGCTTATTTATTTTATCTTGTGTCCTTTAACCATTTGTACATTGTTAAAACACTGTATATATATATATATATATGATATTTGGATTGTCTTTATTGTTTTGAAACTTCTGTATGTGTAATGTTTACTGTTAATTTTTATTGTTTATTTCACTTTATATATTCACTTTATATATTATCTACCTCACTTGCTTTGGCAATGTTAACACGTTTCCCATGCCAATAAAGCCCCTTGAATTGAATTGACAGAGGATAGTAAGAGAGAGAGAGAGAGAGGATAGTAAGAGAGAGAGAGAGAGAGAGGATAGTAAGAGAGAGAGAGAGAGGATAGAGGAGAGTAGAGAGAGGATAGTAAGAGAGAGAGAGGATAGTAAGAGAGAGAGAGAGAGATAGTAAGAGAGAGAGAGAGAGGATAGTAAGAGAGAGAGAGAGAGAGAGAGAGAGAGAGGATAGTAAGAGAGAGAGAGAGAGAGAGAGGATAGTAAGAGAGAGAGGATAGTAAGAGAGAGAGAGAGAGAGATAGGAGAGAGAGAGAGAGGATAGTAAGAGAGAGAGAGAGAGATAGTAAGAGAGAGAGAGAGAGAGGATAGTAAGAGAGAGAGAGAGAGAGGATAGTAAGAGAGAGAGAGAGAGAGAGATAGTAAGAGAGAGAGAGAGAGGATAGTAAGAGAGAGAGAGAGATAGTAAGAGAGAGAGAGAGAGAGAGGATAGTAAGAGAGAGAGAGAGGATAGTAAGAGAGAGAGAGAGGATAGTAAGAGAGAGAGAGAGGATAGTAAGAGAGAGAGAGAGGATAGTAAGAGAGAGAGAGGATAGTAAGAGAGAGAGGATAGTAGAGAGAGTAAGAAGAGAGAGAGAATAGTAAGAGAGAGAGAGAGATAGTAAGAGAGAGAGAGGATAGTAAGAGAGAGAGAGAGGATAGTAAGAGAGAGAGAGAGGATAGTAAGAGAGAGAGAGAGGATAGTAAGAGAGAGAGAGAGGATAGTAAGAGAGAGAGAGAGGATAGTAAGAGAGAGAGAGAGGATAGTAAGAGAGAGAGAGAGAGACACAGGAAGACCAAGAAAATGAAAGAAAAACAGAAAGACTGAGCAATTGAAGACTGAATTATCATGATAACAATAAATTGAACGATAAATTCATCACATTAATGTGCACCAGTTAGTTTTTTTTTACGTCACCCTTAAAACTACTACTTGAATATTGTAGCTATCAATTGTCCAGTTAGCAATAGCCCATATTAACAGACTTCATATCAAACGTCACATTCCTTTAGGCCACTAATCATTATTATCGATATCAGAAAAATGTCAGTTCGGTCTGTATCGAAAATTTCAGTTTATCATCCCAGCTCTAGTGTATGAGAAGAGGGGGGGTTCTTATTCCTTCTGTTCCAATCAGCTCTATTTAAAACACAATGGACACCGCTCCAGCACCCCAGCCCCCTACTGCTGACCACAAATAGGACTCTGTGTGTGTGGAGGTTTGATGGGGTGTTGGAAGCTTAAAGAAAAGGGGAGCGCACATGCACACACACAAACACAAATATAAACCTACCCACACAGACACAGTATGGACCTCGGTCCCCACAGGGTCACTATAACCTCATGTAGACACAGATGATTTGTCACACTCTTTTCTGTTAACACTGATGGACAGATCTAGAGGGAGCATAGATCCACACCCACCCAACTACCTGGACATGCCATGCTATCTACCTATATACACTAGCCTGGACATGCCATGCTATCTAACTATACACTACACTAGCCTGGACATGCCATGCTATCTAACTATATACTACACTAGCCTGGACATGCCATGCTATCTAACTATACACTACACTAGCCTGGACATGCCATGCTATCTAACTATATACTACACTAGCCTGGACATGCCATGCTATCTAACTATATACTACACTAGCCATGCCATCAACTATACACATGCCATGCTATCTAACTATACACTACACTAGCCTGGACATGCCATGCTATCTAACTATACACTACACTAGCCTGGACATGCCATGCTATCTACCTATATACACTAGCCTGGACATGCCATCCAACTATACACTAGCCTGGACATGCCATGCTATCTAACTATATACTACACTAGCCTGGACATGCCATGCTATCTACCTATATACACTAGCCTGGACATGCCATCCAACTATACACTACACTAGCCTGGACATGCCATCCAACTATACACTACACTAGCCTGGACATGCCATGCTATCTAACTATATACTACACTAGCCTGGACATGCCATGCTATCTAACTATATACTACACTAGCCTGGACATGCCATGCTATCTACCTATATACACTACACTAGCCTGGACATGCCATGCTATCTACCTATATACACTAGCCTGGACATGCCATCCAACTATACACTACACTAGCCTGGACATGCCATCCAACTATACACTACACTAGCCTGGACATGCCATCCAACTATACACTACACTAGCCTGGACATGCCATCCAACTATACACTACACTAGCCTGGACATGCCATCCAACTATACACTACACTAGCCTGGACATGCCATCCAACTATACACTACACTAGCCTGGACATGCCATCCAACTACACTACACTAGCCTGGACATGCCATCCAACTATACACTAGCCTGGACATGCCATCCAACTATACACTAGCCTGGACATGCCATCCAACTATACACTAGCCTGGACATGCCATCCAACTATACACTAGCCTGGACATGCCATCCATCCAACTACATGCCATCCAACTATACACTAGCCTGGACATGCCATCCACTAGCCTGGACATGCCATCCAACTATACACTAGCCTGGATGCACCAACTATACACTAGCTGGACATGCCATCCAACTATACACTAGCCTGGACATGCCATCCAACTATACACTAGCCTGGACATGCCATCCAACTATACACTAGCCTGGACATGCCATCCAACTATACACTAGCCTGGACATGCCATCCAACTATACACTAGCCTCGACATGCCATCCAACTATACACTAGCCTCGACATGCCATCCAACTATACACTAGCCTCGACATGCCATCCAACTATACACTAGCCTCGACATGCCATCTAACTATACTCTGTCTGGACATGCTATCTAACTATACACTGTCCTGCCAGGCCATGCCACATAGCTAAAGTAACCACTGTGGACATATCATTCACACCAACATGCTAAAGTAGACTGTTGGTTTCTCTATACACCATTTTTTAGAAAGTCAATGACTATTAATGTGTTGATCAGAGCTTTCAAAGGGATTTTGAGGAGGGTTCTATGAAAAGTCATTCTGGCACTGGACAACGATGAAGAGAGGCTACGTTCTCCTAAAGCAGACCCTTGGATCTTTGTGTTAAAAAAGAAAGAAAGTCCGGTAACAGATGCTGAGACTGATAATTACATACTTTTTTTTGCCCACCTTCTGCTCCTCCAATTCCCTCGTGTCTTCATTAATCTCTTCAACGCGGTGCAGCCTCGTTAGGAGAGCCTTGTTCAGCAGTCCTTGAGATACAATCAAAGACTGTACTCATAACAGCGTATCAACACACTGAAAACAGTCCAGATTCCTGACCAGCCATGACAAAACAATGTCTGCACACCCAACCGCCCCAAATCCCCGTTGCCTTTATTATCAGGTAGAAACAACCCTTGGCATGGCACTATGACAGCTACCCACCTCACTCACACGGGCCATTTTCACATACAGTAAATCTAACTAATAAAACTTAATCACGGCTTCTTGAAGTCCTCATACGACCCTCTCTAATTGGAGAGGCCTGTCTGAGGCTAGAGCATGGAGCAAGAGGGGACATGTCCCAATTTGTCAACTTGCATTAACTCCCCAGGAGCATAGCAGAGTGAGTGAGTGTGTGTTTATTTGTGTCCAGGCTAAGTACTTGGGGACCTGCGTCCATTACTGATCAGGCCCATGTTTGTATAACTATAGGGCTGTACCTGTGGGGATTCCACAGTCAGCCAGAGACCATTACTGATCAAGCCCATGTTTGTATAACTATAGCGCTGTACCTGTGGGGATTCCCCAGTCAGCCAGAGACCATTACTGATCAGGCCCATGTTTGTATAACTATAGCGCTGTACCTGTGGGGATTCCCCAGTCAGCCAGAGACCATTACTGATCAGGCCCATGTTTGTATAACTATAGCGCTGTACCTGTGGGGATTCCCCAGTCAGCCAGAGACCATTACTGATCAGGCCCATGTTTGTATAACTATAGCTGTACCTGTACCTGTGGGCCCATTTTGTATAACCCTGTACCTGTGGGGATTCCCCAGTCAGCCAGAGACCATTACTGATCAGGCCCATGTTTGTATAACTATAGGGCTGTACCTGTGGGGATTCCACAGTCAGCCGGAGACCATTACTGATCAGGCCCATGTTTGTATAACTATAGGGCTGTACCTGTGGGGATTCCCCAGTCTACCGGAGACCACCACCTGTTTCCCCAGTCAGCCGGAGACCATTACTGATCAGGCCCAGGCCCATGTTTGTATAACTAGGGCTGTACCTGTGATTCCCCAGTCTACCGGAGACCATTACTGATCAGGCCCATGTTTGTATAACTATAGGGCTGTACCTGTGGGGATTCCACAGTCAGCCGGAGACCATTACTGATCAGGCCCATGTTTGTATAACTATAGGGCTGTACCTGTGGGGATTCCCCAGTCAGCCAGAGACCATTACTGATCAGGCCCATGTTTGTATAACTATAGGGCTGTACCTGTGGGGATTCCCCAGTCAGCCAGAGACCATTACTGATCAGGCCCATGTTTGTATAACTATAGGGCTGTCACCTGTTTGGGGATTCCCCAGTCTACTGATCAGGCCCATGTTTGTATAACTATAGGGCTGTACCTGTGGGGATTCCCCAGTCTAGGAGACCAGAGCTGTACCTGTGGGGATTCCCAGTCAGCCGGAGACATCAGGCCCATGTTTGTATAACTATAGCGCTGTACCTGTGGGGATTCCCCAGTCAGCCAGAGACCATTACTGATCAGGCCCATGTTTGTATAACTATAGCGCTGTACCTGTGGGGATTCCCCAGTCAGCCAGAGACCATTACTGATCAGGCCCATGTTTGTATAACTATAGCGCTGTACCTGTGGGGATTCCCCAGTCAGCCGGAGACCATTACTGATCAGGCCCATGTTTGTTTAACTATACAGTTGTACCTGTGGGGATTCCCCAGTCAGCCAGAGACCATTACTGATCAGGCCCATGTTTGTATAACTATAGCGCTGTACCTGTGGGGATTCCCCAGTCAGCCGGAGACCATAGATCTTCTGCACATTCTAGCTCTCCTTTTAACAGCTTGGTTTCTCTTGATTAGGTTCTCTCTGACCGTCTCTCGCTTTGTCCTTATGTCCCTGTCTTTCATTGTATTTTTACTGTCTACAATTGTCTTAGTCTTGCCCCTCTTTCTCTCACTCCCTCACTCCTGCGTCTCTGCTTCTTCCTCAGTCTTTCTCCCCATGTACTCTCCTCCGTCGATCTCCGGGGTGAGGATGGATGGAGAGGGGGAGGGAAGGAAGTAAAGACTGGGTAATGAGAGAAGAGGTGAACGTCAGGATCAAGATGGAGGGGAAAGACTAAATAAATCTAGATTTTCTGAAGACCACTGAAAAATGCCCCAATATCATCAGGCCGTCTACAGTTGAAGTCGAAGGTTTACATAAACTTAGGTTGGAGTCATTAAAACTTGTTTTACAACCACTCCACACATTTCTTGTTTACAAACTATAGTTTTGGCAAGTCGGTTAGGACATCTACTTTGTGAATGACACAAGTAATTTTACCTACTATTGTTATTAACAGAGATTATTTCACTTATAATTGACTGCATCACCATTCCAATGGGTCAGAAGTTTACATACACTAAGTTGACTGTGCCTTTAAACAGCTTGGAAAATTCCAAAAATTGATGTCATGGCTTTAGAAGCTTCTGATGGGCTAATTGACATCATTTGAGTCAATTGGAGGTGTACCTGTGAACGTATTTCAAGGCCTACCTTCAAACTCAGTGCCTCTTTGCTTGACATCATGTGAAAATAAAAAGAAATCAGCCAAGACCTACACAAGTCTGGTTCATCCTTGGGAGCAATTTCCAAACACCTGAAGGTACCACATTCATCTGTACAAACAATAGTATGCAAGTATAAACACCATGGGACCACGCAGCCATCATACCACTCAGAAAGGAGTTCTGTCTCCTAGAGATGAACGTACTTTGGTGCAAAAAGTGCAAATTCATCCCAGAACAACAGCAAAGGACCTTGTGAAGATGCTGGAGGAACCGGTACAAAAGTATCTATATCCACAGTAAAACGAGTCCTATATCGACATAACCTGAAAGGCCGCTCAGCAAGGAAGAAGCCACTGCTCCAAAACCGCCATAAAAAAGCCAGACTACGGTTTGCAACTGCACATGGGGACAAAGATCGTACTTTTTGGAGAAATGTCCTCTGGACTGATGAAACAAAAATAGAACTGTTTGGCCATAATGACCATCATTATGTTTGGAGGAAAAAGGGGGAGGCTTGCAAGCTGAAGAACACCATCCCAACCGTGAAGCACGTGGGTGGCAGCATCATGTTGTGGGGGTGCTTTGCTGCAGGAGGGACTGGTGCAATTCACAAAATAGATGGCATCATGAGGTAGGGGAAATGATGTGGATATATTGAAGCAACATCTAAAAAAATTAACTAATTGTTTAGGGAAATATACATTATTGATTACTGTATATAGAGAAAATGCTACAGTTTTCTTTTAAGACACATTTAACATTCATTATTTAATTTCCCATGGAGAACATTCCAGATAAATATTTTAAGCTCAACCAAAACAGACTAGAAAGTCTTCATAGATCCGCACAGCCCTAAAACAACAAAGACCAACCCACAAACAAATAAACCAAGGCGAACAAAACCACAGCGGTCGTTCTGCAAGGTCGGGACATTTTCCCATATTAATACATTTGAATAGCAAAACCAACCACAATGCAGGCTGTGACCCAGTTGAGCTGCCAAGGGCACAATCCAACCCCTATCGAAGTATTTTTGGAGTAACATTTGAACATATGTAGGAAGCTAAATCAGAAAGAGATGGCTGAATGAACAGCTGAATAGCTCATACAGTGTTAAACTACTAGATGTCCTACAGAGTTCCAGTACTGGACCCTGGATGCATTAATCCAAATTCTCAAGAGACTGTACTGTATGTTAAGTGGCTTTCACACTACACAATATCTGCCATGAATTTCATATTTGGTATATCTCATTCTTAGGAAGTCCAGGTCATTTCCAAATGAATATCTGGGCAAAATATGAGCAATGTGAATGAACACACAGAAAAAGGTGTGGACACCCCTTCAAAATAAGTAGATTTGGCTATTTCAGCGACGAGTTGTGCTGAGATGCAGGTCTGCACACCCCTGTTGTACTGCTCCTATGTCTGTTTGGGGTCCGCCTGTTAGCTTGTACCATTCTTGCCATACTGCTTCGACCCCTTTCATCAACCAGCTGTTTCCGCCCCCAGGACTGCCGCTGACTGGATGTTTTGTTTGTCGTGCCAGTCTCTGTAAACTCTAGACACTGTCCTGTGTCAAAAGTCCAGGAGGACAGCCTTTTCTGAGATACTGGACTCACCGTGCCTGTCACCGACGATCATGCCACGCTCAGTCTAACAGTAACTAGATGCCTGTCACCGACGATCATGCCACGCTCAGTCTAACAGTAACTAGATGCCTGTCACCGACGATCATGCCACGCTCAGTCTAACAGTAACTAGATGCCTGTCACCGACGATCATGCCACGCTCAGTCTAACAGTAACTAGATGCCTGTCACCGACGATCATGCCACGCTCAGTCTAACAGTAACTAGATGCCTGTCACCGACGATCATGCCACGCTCAGTCTAACAGTAACTAGATGCCTGTCACCGACGATCATGCCACGCTCAGTCTAACAGTAACTAGATGCCTGTCACCGACGATCATGCCACGCTCAAAGTTGCTTAGTTTTAACAATTCTAACGTTCAGGCCTCGATGCCTGTCTGCCTGCTTTATATAGCAAGCAACGGCCACATGACTCCCTGTCTGTAGGAGTGATCCATTTTCATGAACGGGGTGGTGCACCAAATAAATGGGCCGGTGAGCGTATACCATAATACATGTCATTTAGCAGAAGTTTTTATCCAAAGCAACTTAGCCATGCGTGAATACATTTACATCTATACGGTGCGTTCGGAAAGTATTCAGACCCTTCACTTTTTCCACATTTTGTTACGTTACAGCCTTATTCTAAAATGTATTAAATGGTTTTTCCTAAACCTTCACACAATACCCCATCATGACAAAGCGAAAATAGGTTCAGACATTTGTGCAAATTAATATAATTTTTAAAAACTGAAATACCTTATTTACATAAGTATTCAGACCCTTTGCTATAAGACTCCAAATTGAGCTCTGGTGCATCTGGTTTCCATTGATCATCCTTGAGATGATTGGAGTCCACCTGGGGTAAATTCAACTGATTGGACATGATTTGGTAAGGCACACAGCAGTCTAAATAAGGTCCCACAGTTGACAGTGCATGTTGGAGCAAAAACCAAGCCATGAGATTGAAGGAATTGTCTGTAGAGCTCTGAGACAGGATTGTGTCGAGGCACAGATCTGGGGAAGGGTACCAAAACATTTCAACAGCATTGAAGGTCCCCAAGAACACAGTGGCTTCCATCATTTTAAAATGGAAGAAGTTTATAATCACCAAGACTCATCCTAGAGCTGGCCGCCTGGCCAAAATGAGTAATTGGGGGAGAAGTATCTTGGTCAGGGAGGTGAACCCGATGGTCACTCTGACAGAGCTCCATAGTTCCTCTGTGGAAACGGGAGAACCTTCCAGAAGGACAACCATCTCTGCAGCACTCCGCCAATCAGGCCTGTACGGTAGAGTGGGAAGATGGAAGGCACTCTTAGGTAAAAAGGCATCCTACAGCCAGCTTGGAGTTTTCCAAAAGGCACCTAATGACTCTCAGACCATGAGAAACAAGATTCTCTGGTCTGATCAAACTGAGATTGACCTCTTTGGCCTGAATGCCAACAGTCACATCTGGAGGAAGCCTGGCACCATCCCTACGGTAAAGCATGAGGGTGGCAGCATCATGCTGTGGGGATGTTTTTCAGCTGCATGGACTGGGAGGCTACTCAGGATCGAAGGAAACATGAACGGAGCAAAGTACAGAGATATCCTTGATGAAAACTTGCTCTAGTGCGCTCAGTACCTCAGATTAGAGTTAAGGTTCACCTTCCAACAGGACAACGACCCTAAGCACACAGCCAAGACAACTCAGGAGTGGCTTTGGGGCAAGTCTGAATGTCGTCGAGTCGCCAAGCCAGAGCCCGGACTTGAACCTGATCTAACATCTCCGGAGAGGCTTGAAAATAGCTGTGCAGTGATGCTCCCCATCCAATCTGACAAGCTTGAGAGGATCTGCAGAGAAGAATGAGAGAAACTCCCCAAATACAGGTGTGCCAAGCTTGTAGCGTCATACCCAAGAAGACTAGGCTGTAATCGCTGCCCACGGTGCTTCAAAAAAGTACTGAGTAAAGGGTCTGAATACATATGTAAAAACGTCTAAAACTGTTTTTTGTTTTGTCATATGGTATTGTGTGTAGATTGATGAGGGGGGAAACAATTTGAATCCATTTTAGAATAGGCTGTAACGTAAAATGTGGGAAAAGGGGTCCGAATAGTTTCCGAATGCACTGTAGGTGGCCCAAGCAGGAATGCGAAACCTTTGGTGCTGCAAGTGCTTTGCTCTACCAACTGAGACACTATGGTTTAACAACTGGCAACACAGAAATGGTTCTACGCGAGCCGTTTCAGGGCTGGCCCAACCGTATACACAGTTGTAAAACTGTCAAGGGATTGACCCAGTTCTACCATTTCAAAGCCTTTCTTTGACAGTGCAGGATATTTAAGTCCACCGCATCAAAGGTGAGGAACCAAATCTTAAAACACTAACCCTCCCATGTCTAATACGCTGTAGAATGTTCTGTACTTGAGCAACGGAGCATTAGACACAAAACATTATTGATAAAGGTCTCATCTACAGCCCTGGAGCATCAACAGTAGGCCATGTGAATGTCACAGAAACAATCAAGTGGTGACTACGATTCCAGACTGTTTCTGCGGAGCAGGAAGAAGAGAGGGATGGATGGAGGTGACATTGGATGACAGGGAACGGAGGACGACCTCTGAAGGAGTGTTACCTCTCCCTCCCTTTCTTAGATTTGGCCAAATGCATTATAGCCGAACATCGTTTGTTAGACGGAGATTAAAAGGGACATGATTTGATTACTTCTGCCTGCTTGTTATGAATACTGCTCCGTCGCTGAAGGAAAGTCACCTTACTCTACAAAGAGACTATGTAGATCGAGACTGCTGAATATTAACTCTTTCAGGTGTGAGTATTGTCATGCAGAAAGACATGGCTGAAGGCAAAGCAGAATAAAAAAAATTTAGGCTAATTTCTTCAAGGTTTTGTTGCAGAGACCTGAAGGCAAGGGTCGTAGCAATACTAACGTCAGTGAAAGTGTGTGTGTGTGTGTGTGTGTGTGTGTTTACACAAGTCTGAGTGCCGAAGTGGTTTGGTATTTGTTCCTTTAGGCTTGGTTTCAAAACTGCCTGCCATGGTCAGTTTGGAGTTGAACAGGACTGCCAAACAAGAAACAAAGCTGCAATCATGGCTCTTAGCATGGAGACCAGTTACACAAAATACCATTTTAAATCAATAGACCTGACTGAAACAATACATGGTGAGTAGACTGAGCAGATTGAGCGCCGCCGTACTTTGCATCTCATTTCCCTACCCCTCAAATCACAGGACACAGTTCAGAACAACACATTCCCATTTCCACATCTGCTGTACCTTAATAACATAATTGATCGTATCTATTCTCTCTCGTAGTATAAGTACTGTTGCTGATGGTTCCTAAAAGACCAATCCTAAAGTAAATTGTGCAATGGGTTTTGAATGACACCATTACACGGTCGGATTGTTATAGCACTGTGGTTATATTAGTGTCTAGACCAGGTGTGTGATGTTCAGGCAGGCACCTCCCCTGCAGTGTGGCTGCTGGTTTCCTGTCTTCCCTGTCTGATCATTTCCCTGTAATATGGGTGTGTGTGAGAGAGATGAGCAGCTGGCGAAACACACTGAGGCAGGGCACCAGAAGAACTACTGGACGTGGGGAGGCCCCAGCAGTCAACCAAAACACCACTCCCTCAAGAAATCACTGTGTGTGTGTGTACATAGTTACCATAAAATCAGTCCCCTCCCAGACAAATCCCAGTGAAAATGTAGACAATAATAAGACACTCAGGAGGCACACGCTCCAAGGCCACAGGAAGTACTGTTTAAACAGAGCTCAAATCACAGGCTTGGCTGAGGGCTGCTACAGCCATAGGGAACATACTGAGAGGTAAGGGAACTAATGGAGACAAAAGGTTACTCCGTGATAATCTGCGACAGCGAGCCACTGACAAATGTCTGCTTTAAAGTTTCCTCAAGGTTTTCTGCGTTTACCGGAGCATTTGTCTAACCGGGTAACGAGAAAGACTAATAGCGGAAAAGGGTTTACTAAACTGAGAACAAAATGTTTCTGACACGGTGACAACTGTTGCCTTAGAATAGAGGGAGTCCAAAGGGTGCTGATGAAAAGGGTCTGAACAGCCGGTGTGTTTCCCCAATGTTTCCCCGACGTTTCCCCAACGTTTCCTCAATGTTTCCTCAATGTTTCCTCAATGTTTCCTCAATGTTTCCTCAATGTTTGGCTTTTGTGTGAAAAGGTTTAATAATGGGGTAAGGACAGAAATAAAAAGACGGGAATAAAACGGATATGGTTGTTGTGACAATGGTTGCTGTGACAATGGTGGTTGCTTTGCCACAAGGGCCACGAGGAGAGGTTAGTGGAGGAGTAAACAGCTCACACACACACACAACGACACTCCTTCCTCGTACGCACCCACCCCCCACCTTCAATCCTACCCCTCCACTTCCTCCCCCCCTTCACCCACCCGGCCAGCCTGGGAAGAAATAGTCCCTGATCCGATTCCACAACGTAATCGAAAAACTGGGCTTTGTGGGAGCTAGTGCTCCTAGCTGGCAAAGTGGCAACTTGGACTTGGTGGAATCAAAGGGGGATCAAGAGGAGAGTTTACATAACCAAGGTCAGCATGGGAGGAAGAAATAAAATAATCCTTGGCTGGGCCAAAAAAGGCGAAGAGGAGAAAGGAAAGCTAACCAAAGGAAAATATGAAAACAAACGGATAAAAGCTACTGTAGGAGGGCCCTTTGGTCCTCAAAGCGGCCAAATCCTCTGGTTTGGGGAGGTAATTGGGACCAGACGTCGACACTTGGAATAGCTGCTGAATGCGTTGGGATGCGGTCGATGGAAGTGGACTTGTCACCAGAGGGTGGAAAACTCCAATCCCAAGCCCTGAGCTATTTGCATAATTAAGATGAGTTAGAGGAAATGTCTAGAAAGTCAAAACGATTATTCCTGTTGCCACAATGGGCACTGCCCTCTTTAAAATAAGACTATCTACCTAGATAAATGTCCAAAATCGTCTTCAGGATGATCTGGGCAGGATGTCTGCTCACTCCTTTCTACGTGTGACAGCGAACTTACATAGATCGTTTTTAAGACCAAATGGAGAAACGGTGGATGGCTATGTCGTGGAGGCCATGTTTTATTGTGTGAGCATACCGTTCTATTCCCAGTGTTCCTTCCTGTCAGTCATGCACCAATATCAGAAACAGACGAAGACTTAGGGTTCTTACCGGTAGAAATACAAGTCCTACTGTTCCTTCGCTGACATTGCAAACATCCCAGAATTCCACTTTCTGTTCCATGTACACCAGTCCAAACCTGAAGAAGGAGAAGAGAGGAGATTAAAATCAACAAAAGACAATGATGCTGAAAACATGGAAAGAAAATATTTTACAGGTCTGCACTACCAGTGGATAAGCATGTAAGAAAACAGAAGTAAAAATAAATGCATTTAGTTAAGTGAAAGTACTTGATACTAGGCTACAGAATATCCTATTATAAATACATGATCATATTGCTAAAAGACTCAGAAGAGCAATCACTTGAAGGCTGCTACTATGCAATTATATGCTAATGATCTTTCTCCGACTGGCCGGAGCTGAATTTATGGAATTGTTTAGCTTGAGTCATACAATCGCCATCATTATTCATGCTGCCCAGGTGAGGCCTACAGGATTAGGTCAAGGCAGCCTTTGTCAGAGGTGCTACTAAGATCATTTTGACGATTTTCCAAAGACAAGAGATTTCTTAAATTATCTTGGATTAATTCTGACCATTTTGAGGAAGTGTATACTGGCTACGGCATCTAAACATTGACAAACAGTACTATTGACGCTTTTTTTCTCATTTTTCAAGTGAAGGTCTTTTAAGAGTGCCAGCCGAACTGAAGCATGCATGCTGATGCCTTAACGGGGCCCATTGAAGTGCTTTTAAAAGAGACTCCCACACGACATGGTCTGATAATTACTGGACATAGAGTTATAAGCGGGTCAATTACCAGTTAGGAACAAGTGTAGACATTAAATAAATCATGCAGAGAAAACAGATTAGTCCAGAGTAAATGTCAGTAATTAAACTGATTTCGCAACGCCAAACAAAAATGGATCAAAGACCGACCAGACGAAACAACTTCAAAGGTGGTTTACCAGACCCAGCTTAAATGGGATATTCAACAGGAAAAGTACCTATGTCTAAGTACAGTAACGTACACACAAATATATGTTTTGAGCAAAATAGGTATTTATTTTTTTAGACACAAGTACAAACTTCATGGAGTAGGACATTCAAGGAGGCCTGATGGTGCCCACTGATGTCATCGGCCTCCCCCCAATAGAGAACAAGGAGGAACCCCCCCGCCACACACACACACCACGTCAGAGTACACCTGGACCACCTATTGAGATGTGCCTTTTGTTAAGTAAAATCAGGTGATATGAGCTGAAAAGGTGACTGGAGTAGGAAGTTAAGCTTATTCCCAGACTAAAAATCACATTGTGCACCTTGACAATGCATCTTAGGTGATTGTAAGAAATGTTATTCACTTCTGCAAAGGAGTTTTAAAAAAGACAGCCATTGTCAAGGAATACTGCCTGTCAACAGTGCCAACATTTGGTCAAACCTGGAGAATCTCCATAAATCCCTACAGGCAGTAAAAAGGCAGTGGTAAGTAAACAATATGTTTCTGCCCGGGGTCTGCACTGTAGTAGCATCTGCTGTCTTAGCATTTTGTCATCGCCATGGCGACATTTAAAACCCTGAGGCCTTTCGCCAGCTGAGCCCTGGCTCATTCGTGAAACTTCCTATTTCTGGATCTGTCGGGTCATGCCGCGCAACGTTTCCCTCAGGTGAGGCAAGCACAGACCCAAGGGAAAACCTAAGATGCTAGGTCAGTGATAAACCAACCCATTCACCTAGACATTGACTGCTAGAGCCTGAGTTGACGTCTGAATGAAGACAAATGGATCTACAGTATATTAGATATTGTTTGGTTCATCGTTTTGACCTGAATGTTTATCTTCATGCAGTTTGGTGGAGGCTGAAATTGAGAATGTTGTCTTAGATCTTTATTGTTCTCCCCATAAGACTTCCCATTCAGGGATTAATGGAACAATGGTCCCTCAGGTCAAGCAGACAGTCTACAGATAACCTTATCAGAAATAGTAAGAATAGCTAGATAGTGTAAACCTTTATCACAGATCTACACTGTGTGCACATCTTGCATTGTCAGCGGTTGACTACCTCTGACAGGAAGTAAATGGTATTTTGTAGGGCTGTATGGTTGGGCTTGATTGAATTGTGAAAAGGCACTTGTGACACACCAAAATTAAATTTAACTTCTTATGGCTGGGGGCAGTATTGAGTAGCTTGGATGAATAAGGTGCCCAGAGGTGCCCAGAGTAAACTGCATGCTACTCAGTCCCAGTTGCTAATATATGCATATTATTCATATATTTGGATAGAAAACACTGAAGTTTCGAAAACGGTTTGAATGATGTATGTGAGTATAACAGAACTCATATGGTAGGCAAAAACCTGAGACAAAATCCAACCAGGAAGTGGGAAATCTGAGGTTGGTCGTTTTTCAACTCATTCCCTATTGAAGATAGTGGGATATTGGTCATGTTAGGGCTCTTTGAGTAAGCTAGCTGTGCTAGCTGTGCCACCAGACTCTGGGTTCGAGCCCAGGCTCTGTCGCAGCCGGCCGCGACCGGGAGGTCCATGGAGCGACGCACAATTGGCCTAGCGTCGTCCAGGTTAGGGAGGGCTTGGCCGGTAGGGATATCCTTGTCTCATCTTGCACTAGTGACTCCTGTGGTGGGCTGGGCGCAGTGTGCGCTAACCAGGTCGCCAGGTGCACGGTGTTTCCTCCGACACATTCGTGCGGCTGGCTTTCGGCATAGCATTCAAGCACTTCGTCTCTAACAATTGGGGAGAAAGGGGAGTAATTTTTAAATTTTTTTATTTAAAAAAGAAACACACTAAAGTTCCATGTATAACACTTGAATTTTCATCAATATTTATGATGAGTATTTCTGTAAATTGATGTGGCTCTCTGCAAAATCACCGGATGTTTTTGGAACTACTTAACATAACACGCCAATGTATACTGAGATTTTTGGATATAAATATGAACTTTATCGAACAAAACATACATGTATTGTGTAACATGAAGTCCTATGAGTGTCATCTGATGAAGATCAAAGGTTAGTGATGAATTTTATCTGTATTTCTGCTTTTTGTGACTCCTCTCTTTGGCTGGAAAAGTGGCTGTGTTTTTCTGTGACTTGGCTCTGACCTATCAATCGTTTGTGGTGCTTTCGCCGTAAACCCTATTTGAAATCGGACACTGTGGTGGGATTAACAAGAAGTGTATCTTTAAAATGGTGTAAAATACTTGTATGTTTGAGGAATTTTAATTATGAGATTTCTGTTGTTTGAATTTGGCGCCCTGCACCTTCACTGGCTGTTGTCATATCGATCTTGTTCGCGGGATCTCAGCCCAAATAGGTTTTAATGGAGGTTTTAAGCAGGATGCTTTTAACACTTAAAAAAGTGGAACTGACAGTGTTTTAACTACCTTGCAGATATGAAACAGACAATCAGTCAAAAATATCAAATTCCCAGTTTCTCATCTGAGTGTGCCACAGAGTAGAAGAACTGATGAATTTACGAACGCAACACCGGTTGAATATGAATCGGTGTCAGTAAACATAAGCAAAAAAGGTAATTGTTAGTCAAGAATTCTCTAGATCACATATAAACAGCCTAGCTAACCAGCTCTGCTAGGGTGAAAAAAATGGTCAGAGTGAGGTGTTCTCTCATTTGTGTCTGGAAGTAGCTAGCTAGCCAACTTTAGCCAGTTAGCTGGGTGCTTGGTTGGGACAAGCTGCAGAAGGACGAGTAGGCTTCTCCATTGTTTATCAGTGCAATGTCGACAGGCAACTACCTGAAACCGTTTGAGACGGTTAATCGAATGTTCCTTCGTTCGATTTTAGCTCATCTTGATCTGGCTGGCATGAGTGGTTGATCTGGCTGGCATGAGTGGTTGATCTGGCTGGCATGAGTGGTTGATCTGGCTGGCATTAGTGGTTGATCAGGCTGGCATTAGTGGTTGATCAGGCTGGCATGAGTTGTTGATCTGGCTGGCATGAGTGGTTGATCTGGCTGGCATGAGTGGTTGATCTGGCTGGCATGAGTGGTTGATCTGGCTGGCATTAGTGGTTGATCTGGCTGGCATTAGTGGTTGATCTGGCTGGCATTAGTTGTTGATCTGGCTGGCATGAGTGGTTGATCTGGCTGGCATGAGTGGTTGATCTGGCTGGCATGAGTGGTTGATCTGGCTGGCATGAGTGGTTGATCTGGCTGGCATGAGTGGTTGATCTGGCTGGCATTAGTTGTTGATCTGGCTGGCATGAGTGGTTGATCTGGCTGGCATGAGTGGTTGATCTGGCTGGCATTAGTTGTTGATCTGGCTGGCATTAGTTGTTGATCTTGTTGATGTGCATAACTGAGGGATAGAGAGTCTACTTGTTTGATCAATAGGACTGTACATTTTCCAAATGTAAGAGGACTCCCATGGTGTTTTACATGTTTGCAGAAATCAAGTCAGGTGTATTTTGTAGCTTTTGGTGAATGCATTCTAATGATTTAAAGTCACACTGTTTTTAACTGCCTGTAAACAATGTTCAGTTCAAAGTGAATGATGGCAGGCCTGTGTGGCAAATGGCTTGTTTGCATAAAGGCTACAGCAGCTCTGGTATGGTGCACCGGTTTGCGAAGTCTCCGGTCCTGGACGAGACAGAAGTTTTTTATTAAGTTGTATTTACTGCAGTGTCTATTAACTGTCCAAACGTTCACCACTCTATATTGCTATAGTTATTTTCACAAATGCTTTAGTATATGTAAATCACAAACATTTGAATAATTCATGAACACTTAGATAATGTCATTTTCAAGTTCTCACTTGTCAGATCATTTTCTAAAAGGGTTATATTCTTCCTGGGGGTGTATATGAACAGATTTCATGTTGCTAAAATGCTGTCAGTTCCACTTTAATGTAACTGTCCAGTGGGCTCCCGAGTGGTGCAGTGGTCTAAGGCACTGCATCCTGGTTTGGTTCCATGCTGTATCACAACCGGCCGTGATTGGGAGTACCATCGGGCGTCGCACAATTGGCCCAGCGTCGTCTGGATTAGGGTTTAGCCGGGGTAGTCCGTCAACGGAGCGGCAGGTAGCCTAGTGGTTCAAGCGTTGGGCCAGTAACCGAAAGGTTGCTGGATCGAATCCCCGAGCTGACAATGTAGAAATCTGTCCGTCTGCCCTGAACAAGGCAGCCACTGTTCCCCAGTAGGCCATCATTGTAAATAAGAATTTGTTCTTAACTGACTTGCCAAGTTAAAGAAAATAAGTTATGAAATATGACCTGGAATTAATTGCAATATGCGTGAAATAATTACATTTTTTGGAAGGGAAACTAACAGTGTTAAAAAAAACAGCAATCCTGTGTTGGAATGGTGTGGACGTACCCCAACAACAGAATGGTGTGGAGGTACCCCAACAACAGAATGGTGTGGAGGTACCCCAACAACAGAATGGTGTGGAGGTACCCCAACAACAGAATGGTGTGGAGGTACCCCAACAACAGAATGGTGTGGAGGTACCCCAACAACAGAATGGTGTGGAGGTACCCCAACAACAGAATGGTGTGGAGGTACCCCAACAACAGAATGGTGTGGAGGACCCCAACAACAGAATGGTGTGGAGGTACCCCAACAACAGAATGGTGTGGAGGTACCCCAACAACAGAATGGTGTGGAGGTACCCCAACAACAGAATGGTGTGGAGGACCCCAACAACAGAATGGTGTGGAGGACCCCAACAACAGAATGGTGTGGAGGTACCCCAACAACAGAATGGTGTGGACGTATCCGGGTCAATAAAAATAGTCATGCGAGTAGACCACTGCTTGGCCAGCTCATCCTCCTCAGAGGATGACATTATCATCTATGAGGAAATAGCAAGTCTGAGGTAGGGTTTTTGAAGTGTTTTTTCCTCTCCAATTTATGCTTTGGCCACAAATACGAGTATAGAAATCCGTCAACAACATTATTTATTTGGATAAGAGTGAGAATTTCACTGGACAGTTACCTTAAAATGGGTACAATTGTGGCCATGAAATGGACTGGACCCATTTCAATGACCCATTTCACCCCTGCCAAAGGGGGGGGTCACCAGCACTAAACAGAGGGGTAATTGTACCCTCCCTCACACACTTTGGGCGGGTGACATCACACTCATTGTACTAAAAGCCCACTCCGACATGACCGGCGCTCCAAATAAACAAGGCCTTTTTTAACTGGGCCGAATGGGGCCAACTCAACGTAAATCAGGTCAGACGTACAGAGAATTTCAAAAATAATAATCACTGCCACACCACACGGGACTTCAGAAAACTAGTTTGCTGTATACAGTCTGGGGGAAAACCACACGGGACTTCAGAAAACTAGTTTGCTGTATACAGTCTGGGGGAAAACCACACGGGACTTCAGAAACAAGTTGGCTGTAAACAGTCTGGGGGAAAACCACACGGGACTTCAGAAACAAGTTGGCTGTAAACAGTCTGGGGGAAAACGTGGATTCGTCATAGCAACTTCAAACCTTCAATATAAAGGCTGCTGTGAGAAAATGGAACTTCAAAAGAGGACATTCTAAAACATTGTTCCCATAATCGTCGGCAAATTAAATAAATATTGAAAATTAGCATATGATCTGTTCATTGACTATAAGGGTCATGAGTTAAATCTCAACGATGTTCTTATAAAAACATTGGCCAGCTATGCGCACACACACACAACCAGCTTGTCTATTCTTCCTCTATGATGGGTTTGGAACACAAGCATTCCCCTAACACATAAAATAACCTGAAATAGCACAGTGTCACAAAACCAACAATGCCATAATTCTTTAGTGGTTAAGCTGTTGCTCTTAAAACTACCACCGACAGTGCTTCTTTGGCCATGGTGGGGCTATAACAAAAATACAAAAAATATATACTGTTTTCATTTTCCCTGTCAAGCAGAAGATAAAAGGGTCCCAAATATAACCTCACAACATCCTGTCCAAAAGGCCTTACCCTCTCCAGCCACTTGGCACGTGGCTGATGCTATCCTGATTTCTTCCTTCCCTAACTAACATTATCAAAAAGAGAATGTTCATTGGAGCCCTAATTCTGAAGCCATGTGAAGCACTTACCAGAATTACTCATGTTACTTCATAATAAGAACTGGGAGAGAATGGGCCCCTCTACTCACTTTGATGAGATAGAAACTCATTTAGCCCCTATGACAGCAAACTCATTAAGTTGAATTGTGTTTTCAGTCAAAATAGGACAAAATGATGAGAGTTAGCCTATATTTGTATGGCTACTTCATTAAGTTTCCACTGCATATCTGTAATGGCACGCACTGGGAGTAAGCCGATCGTTTTAATCCGACAATGAGACGTGGTGTTTGTGTGCAAAATCTCCTATTCACATCAACATGTTTCAGTTTTCAGTAAGAGGAAAAGAACGCATTAATGTGCAGTCTAGGGCACGCACGCACGCCTGGGCTATCAGTTAGGTCTCACCTGCCTACTTTTCTAACTCCCAGGATGAGACGTCAACGTCCCTCTAGCTGTCCCACCCCACCCACCCTCTGCTCCACACCTCGATGGTCTCTCGGACCCTCCCCCTTCCCTACATGCTTGATGTGCCGGGCCGTCCCCGCCGCCTGTCTGACAGTCTTCCACGCATCTCCAGAGATCACAACAGAGAGCCATTCCAGAGTCTACGGAGTGGAAAAAACTGTTGTTCATGCGATTTTGTTGTGTCAGGCCCTGGCCTACAACCAAACACAGAATTCTGGTTCATCGCATATGATTCCAGTCATGTTCCAAGCAGCATGCTAAATCTGTGTGTAGATCTTAGCGTGAAATACTTACTTACAAGGCCTTAACTAACAATGCAGTTAGGAAAATAAAGTTAAGAGAATATTTACTAAATAAACAAGTTTTTTTTTTTTATATTTAAAGAACAATGCGGCTATATACAGGGGGTACCGGTACCGAGTCAATGTGGAGGCTATATACAGGGGGTACCGGTACCGAGTCAATGTGGAGGCTATATACAGGGTACGAGTCAATGTGGAGGCTATATACAGGGGTACCGGTAGGCTATAGTCAATGTGGAGGCTATATACAGGGGGTACCGGTACCGAGTCAATGTGGAGGCTATATACAGGGGGTACCGGTACCGAGTCAATGTGGAGGCTATATACAGGGGGTACCGGTACCGAGTCAATGTGGAGGCTATATACAGGGGGTACCGGTACCGAGTCAATGTGGAGGCTATATACAGGGGGAGGTACCGGTACCGAGTCAATGTGGAGGCTATATACAGGGGGTACCGGTACCGAGTCAATGTGGAGGCTATATACAGGGGGTACCGGTACCGAGTCAATGTGGAGGCTATATACAGGGGGTACCGGTACCGAATCAATGTGGAGGCTATATACAGGGGGTACCGGTACCGAGTCAATGAGTGGGGGTACAGGTTAGTCCAGGTCATTTATACACGAAGGTAAAGTGACTACGCATAGAGCTGCAAGAAACATTGAAGTACAAAATCAGAGCAGGTTTTGGACAACATTCATTAGTTTAACATGATAACTGATGTCATAAATCAGCAGCTAAGGGTAACCGGTGTGGATGGAAATCCTCAGCGTAAAATATGTCAGTGGGTGACACATTGGCCTTTCTCTAGCAGCATGACCATAGTCTCTGCAAAATATGGCGAATCAGTTCTGACGATATTTCCAGGGTTGGTCCTTTCTAGCATGACAATTTAGTGACTAGTAATGATGACTGGGGGCAGAGAAAGTTGGTCGTACGGTTTTCCAACAAAAGCACATTGTGTTCCTGATTCAAAAGTTTTTTTGCATCAGAATTTCATCTGAATTCAGAAGTGATAGGCTTTTTTTCTTGTCACTTACAGATTGAGAAATGTTTGTTACTTTGCTTCAAAATCATCATTAGTATTTTCACGCCGTCTAGCGTTGTTAGCAACTTGACCAGTCATCCCGAGGAGAGAAGTAAACTTGACTCATGTCAACAACCAACTCATTCAACACCGGTCTTTTATGGGCTAACAGATACGAGACGGTGCGACTAGAATTTCCCTCGTCATATTTCTCACTGTGTTTATTTATTTCCCACAGAGTTATCCTACACTCTTCACTTCCCCAAAACGTTCATCTCAATGAAAACCAACAGATTGGAACAAACCAGTAGATTAAGGATCTATTTTAGAGACAAGATCAGCTAATTAATCAGAAAGTTAAATGAAGGACATTCCATGATTTGTTCCACTTGATTGAACAAACACAAACAGGGGAGGAGAGAAGATCCATGGGAAGATGCATCTCCAGCCTCTGAGGTGATTGTTCATATCCGCAGCCATCAAATGCTGCAGTAAGCTGCTTTTCAAGTCAAATCTGATCATTTGAAAAACAGCTAAGGCCAAGTATGTCTGACCAATGACTGTTTGCAGCAGCAACCACCAAGATGATATAGGCTTTTTGAAATACATTATTGACTTGATAAAGAGTGTGCAGACATTGTGATGAGAACCATTTCCTCAAGCTTGAGGTTAAGATCAGCACATGTTCCATTATAATGTTTGAATGTCAAAACTTGGAGGAGGAATCAAAGAGCCATCGCTCTAGTCATTGAGACCAGTAGTAAGAGACTCCTAGTAAAATGAGACCACGCTTGTCGACAGACTTCTGCTATCTAGGACATGTGGTCGTGGGAGCGTCAGGACAATCAATGTGGCGTGCAGTCGATGGGAAACGGATTGACTGTCGAAGCTCTATGGAGAGGTTCAGGGTCATCGAGCAAGTGGCTATTCCAGTGATGTCTGTAAGCTCTAGAAATAGCATTTCAATTGTTGGTTACCGTTGATAAGCATTGATAATATACTACTGTTGAGTCTTCACCTTGAGTGATCTAGTAAAAAGTAAGGATGTTTTGAGACCAGGATGTCAATATTTTTTCCATGGCAAAAAAATGTAAACACAAAGCACACAAAACTCTTTGGTCCTTTAAAAACCTGTTGTATGTAAAATAGTGTACACTATAGCTTGGAAAATTAATGTGACTTGATGAATGTTTGTTTCCAACATTAGGGCTGTTTTCCTAAAGAAATTAAATTCGTTTTTGTTTCCTTGCCACGATACTAATGAGTATTGCGATTCTGGTATTATCCCGGCCTTGGTAGAAAGCATTAGCTGACGCACACCCAAATGTTTTAGAGAAGCTGACTAACGAAGAGTAAACTGTAGAAAATTAAAGTTGCACACTGTATACATGCTCCCAATTATTTAATGGGTAAACCTAAATCACCAACACTATTTAAATGGGTAAACCGAATCACCAACACTATTTAATGAGGAAACCTAATAACCAACACTAAACCTAATAACCTAATAACAAACACTATTCAATGGGTAAACCTAATCACCAACACCATTTAATGGGTAAACCTCATCACCAACACTATTTAATGGGTAAACCTAATCACCAACACTATTTAATGGGTAAACCTAATCACCAACACCATTTAATGGGTAAACCTAATCACCAACACTATTTAATGGGTAAACCTAATCACCAACACCATTTAATGGGTAAACCTAATAACAAACACTATTTAATGGGTAAACCTAATAACCAACATTTTGATAACACAGTGCTTTCTTCACCTTGACTGGTAACAAACAAGTGCAGTCCTATTTCAACCCACAAGTTCAACAACCACACCCTCATAAATGATGCCTTGTCCCAACACTCATTGCTCAAGTGAAGATTCAATAAAAAGGCAAATGTTGTAGAATTCTGTCCTGTGGACAACAGTCAAGACGTCTGACTCAAACCCACTGGTGTCAGTTCAGCTATAACTAACCTGTCCTCCTGAGTACAAAATAGATCAATTAACTTTGCTGGATCCAACAGACAGTTCAGAGTATACAGAGACTATGGCCCATACACTGAAACATGACCTGCCAATGACCATGCCAGCTACATTCACAGGCAAACAATAAAAACCCTTTCATTGTATCTCAGCCCCCGGAGATCTATGTGTTCGTCTTCACGACAAGTGGGTGTTTTTATTTTCAACCCACTTCTTTACATTTTTTGGGTTAACCCCCTAAATCTGTGGAATGTGCTCGACCGGAACTGTGACTGCGTGCTTGGACGGTACAAAAATAACGGTATAACGGAAGAATAGGTCAAGGTTCTCATGTTTATGTTCTCCACCCAGCCTGTATATTTGCACATGAAGACATAAACAAGAGTCGACTTTGCACAAACCTTGGAACACTGATGGTCAGAGACCAAAACTACTGTCCATTAAACACTGTGAATGTGCAAGAAGTACGCACCAAGTGTGTATGTGTGTGTTTTTAAATTATACGCATGTGATATCTGTGAGTCCTGACAGTCGCTCTCTGCTACCAGAATTCCCTCCAGCTCGAGCTTATTAGGCCAGCTGTGCTGAACACATCCGATGCTCTGTGTGTGTGTGTGTGTGTGTGTGTGTGTGTGTGTGTGTGTGTGTTTTTCCAAAATACTGGCAATAAGGAATTCAAGCTTCATAGAAAGTGGTTTTCAGGACAAGTTAGACCTCTTTGTAGGAAATAAATAATTCACTCTCCTCTTTGTGGTGGCGTAGCAACTAGGGCATTTAGGTAAGAAAAACAACAAATAAAAAAACACTAGATTTCCCTGTTAACATGACCAAACACAATTACAACACATTTGAAGAGTGACTCTCTGATAAATAGTTTAAACCAGGGAAATAATGTTTAGGCAACTCTGAAGTCACACTGACTGGATCCCAGACAATTACTCATGGCCTTAGCTTTACGTGAGAGAAACTAACTTTACAATAAATCATACACTGATCAGCATTTTGTTAGGATTTGGTCCCAACTGCTTTTTTAAGAGATATTTTTCATTAGTTGGGAAGCTATGAGACAAACCCTAAAACATAAATCACAGTAACAAAGATAAGCGTTTTAACACACTTCGTCCTGTTTTACAGCCTTCAGGTCATTATATCAAAACATTACCAACATGACTTGACAAAGAGTGTGGTGGGTAGGTGACGAACCATGACTGAAATCTATTGTTAGCCAGCTGTTCACATAAGAAAAATGCAAATAGCACAGACCCCACCCCCTTCATTCAGTCAAGTTGAGCTGGTCTATTGTAAACAATGCCTCATGTCCCTCACCAGAACACCCCAATCATCTGAAATGGGAGAAGGGAGTTTATGCTATAAAAAGGTTTCATTGTTTAACAGCTCCCTCTCTAAGCTTTGTTCCTGCTGGGCACGGCGTGAACCAAACACAAACTGTATTTCCCTCCTCTTGCTCTGTCCCAACTCAAACACAGAGTTGGACATTTTAACATTTGACAGCTGGGGGGGGTTACAGCCCGACGGGATCCGTGAACACCTACTTGCAACGAGATGGCCTGGCCGGAGCTCGGGCCATGTTTAAGTTATGGGAGGAATGTTAATACCGGCTGCCTAAGAGCTGCCATTGATCAGCTGGAGGTGGTGGAGTCTGCCAATATAACTGGAGGAGGACGAGGGGAGGAGCCAAGCCACCAAACAACAAAGTCACACTGACCTCTTCTCAACAGCTTCCCACAGGTTAGCCCAGCCTGCGCCAAGCCAAGGCAGACACCTCGGGCTATTCCATGCTAATGTCCCGACTAGCAAATATAGAGGACAACAGATAGAAGTTGGGGGGATTCGTTCTCAGGGCGACAGAGAGAAGGTTAGCAAGTTCAAGGATTGTAGGCTACATACCACAGGAGGTTGGTGGTACTTAATTGGAGAGGACGGCTTGTGGAAATGGTATCACATACTTCAAAACACAGGTGTTTCATGCCATTTGCTCTGTTCCAGCCATTATTATGAGCCATCCTCCCCTCACTAGCCTCCACTGCTACATACTATTTCCGGCACAAGGCCTTCACTACAGTATATTATCTTTTTATCTAACTATAATATGAGCAATGACAGTGGGGCATAGGAAAGGTGCAATAGATGGTATAAAATACAGTTTATCCACAAGTAGTTAATTTACTGACTGCTACACCCCAAAACAAATCAGCTTTAAAATGTTGTTTTAACAATGACTGGGGGGTCATCATTGTAAAATAAGAATTTGTTCTGAATATATATATACACACACACACACACACACACACACACACAGTGGGGCAAAAAAGTATTTAGTCAGCCACCAATTGTGCAAGTTCTCCCACTTAAAAAGATGAGGCCTTTCATCATAGGTACACATCATAGGTACACTTCAACTATGACAGACAGAATGAGAAGGAAAAAAATCCAGAAAATCACATTGTAGGATTTTTTATGAATTTATTTGCAAATTATGGTGGAAAATAAGTATTTGGTCAATAACAAAAGTTTCTCAATACTTTGTTATATACCCTTTGCTGGCAATGACAGAGGGCAAACATTTTCTGTAAGTCTTCACAAACTGTTGCTGGTATTTTGGCCCACTCCTCCATGCAGAGCTCCTCTAGAGCAGTGATGTTTTGGGGCTGTTGCTGGGCAACACGGACTTTCAACTCCCTCCAAAGATTTTCTTGTGAGGTTGAGATCTGGAGACTGGCTAGGCCACTCTAGGACCTTGAAATGCTTCTTACGAAGCCACTCCTTCGTTTCCCGGGCAGTGTGTTTGGGATCATTGTCATGCTGAAAGACCCAGCCACGTTTCATCTTCAATGCCCCTGCTGTTGGAAGGAGGTTTTCACTCAAAATCTCACGATACATGGCCCCATTCATTCTTTCCTTTACACGGATCAGTCGTCCTGGTCCCTTTGCAGAAAAACAGCCCCAAAGCATCATGTTTCCACCCCCATGCGTCACAGTAGGTATGGTGTTCTTTGGATGCAACTCCGCATTCTTTGTCCTCCAAACACGACTGTGTTATTGACTTGTTAATTGTTTATTCCATGTGTAACTCTGTGTTGTCTGTTCACACTGCTATGCTTTATCTTGGCCAGGTCGCAGCTGCAAATGAGAACTTGTTCTCAACTAGCCTACCTGGTTAAATAAAGGTGAAATAAAAAAATAAATTTAAAAAAAGTTATATTTTGGTTTCATCTGACCATATGACATTCTCCCAATCTTCTTCTGGATCATCCAAATGCTCTCTAGCAAACTTCAGACAGGCCTGGACATGTACTGGTTTAAGCAGGGGGATACGTCTGGCACTGCAGGATTTGAGTCCCTGGCGGCGTAGTGTGTTACTGATGGTAGGCTTTGTTATGTTGGTCCCAGCTCTCTGCAGGTCATTCACTAGGTCACCCAGTGTGGTTCTGGGATTTTTGCTCACCGTTCTTGTTATCATTTTGACCCCACGGGGTGAGATCTTGCGTGGAGCCCCAGATCGAGGGAGATTATCAGTGGTCTTGTATGTCTTCCATTTCCTAATAATTGGTCCCACAGTTGATTTCTTCAAACCAAGCTGCTTACCTATTGCAGATTCAGTCTTCCCAGCCTGGTGCAGGTCTACAATTTTGTTTCTGGTGTCCTTTGACAGCACTTTGGTCTTGGCCATAGTGGAGTTTGGAGTGTGACTGTTTGAGGTTGTGAACAGGTGTCTTTTATACTGATAACAAGTTCAAACAGGTGCCATAAATACAGGTAACGAGTGGAGGACAGAGGAGCCTCTTAAAGAAGAAGTTACAGGTCTGTGAGAGCCAGAAATCTTGCTTGTTTGTAGGTGACCAAATACTTATTTTCCACCATAATTTGCAAATAAATTCATTAAAAAAATCCTACAATGTGATTTTCTGGATTTCTTTTCCTCATTTTGTCTGTCATAGTTGAAGTGTACCTATGATAAAAAGATAAGGCCTGTAATTTTCAAGTGGGAGAACTTGCACAATTGGTGGCTGACTAAATACTTTTTTGCCCCACTATATGTACGTATGTACACACACACACACACACTGGGGAGAACAAGTATTTGATAACCTGTCAAATCGGCAGTGTTTCCTACTTACAAAGCATGTAGAGGTCTGTAATTTTTATCATAGGTACACTTCAACTGTGAGAGACGGAATCTAAAACAAAAACCCAGAAAATCACATCGTATGATTTTTAAGTAATTAATTAGCATTTTATTGCATGACATAAGTATTTGATCACCTACCAACCAGTAAGAATTCCGGCTCTCACAGACCTGTTAGTTTTTCTTTAAGAATCCCTCCTGTTCTCCACTCATTACTTGTATTAACTGCACCTGTTTGAAATCGTTACCTGTATAAAAGACACCTGTCCACACACAATCAAACAGACTCCAACCTCTCCACAATGGCCAAGACCAGAGAGCTGTGTAAGGACATCAGTGATAAAATTGTAGACCTGCACAAGGCTGGGATGGGCTACAGGACAATAGGCAAGCAGCTTGGTGAGAAGGCAACAACTGTTGGCGCAATTATTAGAAAATGGAAGAAGTTCAAGATGACGGCCAATCACCCTCGGTCTGGGGCTCCATGCAAGATCTCACCTTGTGGGGCATCAATGATCATGAGGAAGGTGAGGGATCAGCCTAGAACTACACGGCAGGACCTGGTCAATGACCTGAAGAGAGCTGGGAAAGAAAACCAAAGAAAACCATTAGTAACACACTACGCCGTCATGGATTAAAATCATGCAGCGCACGCAAGGTCCCCCTGCTCAAGCCAGCGCATGTCCAGGCCCATCTGAAGTATGCCAATGACCATCTGGATGATACAGAGGAGGAATGGGAGAAGGTCATGTGGTCTGATGAGACAAAAATAGAGCTTTTTGGTCTAAACTCCACTCGCCGTGTTTGGAGGAAGAAGAAGGATGACTACAACCCCAAGAACACCATCCCAACTGTAAAGCATGGGGGTGGAAACATCATAATTTGGGGATGCTTTTCTGCAAAGGGGACAGGACGACTGCACCGTATTGAGGGGAGGATGGATGGGGCCATGTATCGCGAGATCTTGGCCAACAACCTCCTTCCCTCAGTAAGAGCATTGAAGACGGGTCGTGGCGTGGCTGGGTCTTCCAGCATGACAACGACCCGAAACACACAGCCAGGGCAACTAAGGAGTGGCTCCGTAAGAAGCATCTCAAGGTCCTGGAGTGGCCTAGCCAGTCTCCAGACCTGAACCCAATAGAAAATCTTTGGAGGCAGCTGAAAGTCCGTATTGTCCAGCGACAGCCCCGAAACCTGAAGGATCTGGAGAAGGTCGGTATGGAGGAGTGGGCCAAAATCCCTGCAGCAGTGTGTGCAAACCTAGTCAAGAACTACAGGAAATGTATGATCTCTGTAATTGCAAACAAAGGTTTCTGTACCAAATATTAAGTTATGCTTTTCTGATGTATCAAATACTTATGTCATGCAATAAAATGCAAATGAATTACTTAAAAATCATACAAAGAGGGCCTCCCGGGTGGTGCAGTGGTTAAGGGTGCTGTACTGCAGCGCCAGCTGTGCCACCAGAGACTCTGGGTTCGCGCCCAGGTTCTGTCTTAACCGGCCGCAACCGGGAGGTCCGTGGGGCGACTCACAATTGGCCCAGCGTCGTCCGGTTTAGGGAGGGCTTGGCCGGTAGGGATATCCTTGACTCATCACGCACCAGCAACTCCTGTGGTGGGCCGGGCGCAGTGCATGCTAACCAAGGTTGCCAGGTGCACTGTGTTTCCTCCGACACATTGGTGCCGCTGGCTTCCGGGTTGGATGCGCGCTGTGTTAAGAAGCAGTTGCGGCTTGGTTGGGTTGTGTATCGGAGGACGCATAACTTTCAACCGTCGTCTCTCCCGAGCCTGTATGGGAGTTGTAGCGATGAGACAAGATAGTAGCTACTAAACAATTGGATACCACGAAATTGGGGAGAAAAAAGGGGTCAAAATCAAAAAGACCTCTACATGCTTTGTAAGTAAGAAAACCTGCAAAATCGGCAGTATACCAAATACTTGTTCTCCCCACTGTATATATAAGGATTGCATTCCGTTACTTAGATTTGTGTGTATAAGGTAGTTGTTGTGAAATTGTTAGATTACTTGTTAGATATTAATGCACGGTCGGAACTAGAAGCACAAGCATTTCGCTATACTCGCATTAACATCTGCTAAACATGTGTATGTGACCAATAACATTTGATTTGATCTGCCCAATTAAGAACTCAAGCAACCCACCAGCATTTCACATCCTTTCCCCAAGGTGAGATTTAGTTGAAACGGTTCGGTGTGACCCATGGCTGGTCTTCCAGTGTCGTGTGCACTCCATTGAAGAAGCAACCCTCCCTCCACATACACTTTGCCCTCCCCCTCCCTTAGATTAGGCCATTGGGGTGGAGCAGGCGGGTGGAAAAGCTTATTCTTGGTAAGTAGAAAAAAAGCCTTGAGCCTACCATGAATAATATAGAGAGAGAGTGTAGTGAGTTATTTACGAAGCTGCCTGCAGGTTCTGCTTCGTGTAGTGGACACAAAGGGCCGTAGTCTGCTGTAAGCCATGCATGCAGAGTTTGCGAACACACACTGTTTAGCCTATAAGCAAAAGGCCCTCGTCAAAATGAGGGTTATAAACAAGCATTTATTTCAGTGTTAAGATACATGTTTGACAAAGACCTGTCACTACAATACATAGACCAATGGGTGACAGATGCCATCTGCAGAGGTATCAGAGATTGGCTTAGATTCATTCTGGTGTGATTTAGAGAGACACATTTCCAAAGACATGATACAGGTGAAATGTTCACTAACCCCAAATAAAGAGATGAAGGACTCATGGTTATTCTACAAATATTCTGTCAACACTAGGCCTACAAGAGAACCATGAAGACTGTACAGTGAGAAACTGACAATGTTGTGTAAAATATAGGCATATATTTTAAAACACACAAACTCACATACAGAAATGATTACCGCCCCGTAGCACTCACGCCAGTAGCCATGAAGTGCTTTGAAAGGCTGGTCATGGCGCACAAATGCATCCTCCCGGATACCCTAGACCCACAATTCGCATACCGCCCCAACAGATGATGCACTCACACTGCCCTTTCTCACCTGGACAAATGGAACACCTATGTGAGAATGCTGTTCATTGACTACAGTTCAGTGTTCAACACCATAGTGTCCACAAAGCTCATCACTAAGCTAAGGACTCTGGGACAAAACCCCTCCCTCTGTACCTGGATCCTGGACTTCCTGACGGGCCTCTCCCAGGTGGTGAGGGTAGGCAACAACAAGTCTGCTATGCTGATCCTCAACACTGGGGCCACTCAGGGGTGTGTGTTTAGTCCCCTCCTGTACTCCCTGTTCACCCATGACTGCGTGGCCAAACACGACTCCAACACCATCATTAAGTTTGCTGAAGACACAACAGTGGTAGGCCTGATCACCGACAACGATGGAGACAGCCTATTGGGAGGTCAGCCACCCGGCAGTGTGGTGCCAGGACAACAACCTCTCCCTCAATGTGAGAAAGACAAAGGACTACAGGAAAAGGCGGGCCGAACAGGTCCCCATTAACATCGACAGGGCTGAAGTGGAGTGGATTGAGAGTTTCAAGTTCCTTGGTGTCCCCATTACCAACAAACTATCATGGTCCAAACACAACAAGACAGTCATTGTGAGAGCACGACAACAACTTTTCCCCCTCAGGAGACTGAAAAGATTGGGCATGGGTCCCCAGATCAACAAACAGTTCTATAGCTGCACCATCGAGAGCATCCTGACCGGTTGCATCACCGCCTGGTATGGCAGCTGACCATAAGGCGCTACAGAGGGTAATACGTACAGCCCAATACATCACTGGGAACAAGCTTTCTGCCATCCAGGACCTATATAATAGGCGGTGTCAGAGGAAAGCTCCAAAAATTGTCAAAGACTCCAGTCACACAAGTCATAGACTGTTTTCTCTGCTCCCACACGGCAAGTGGAACCGGAGCACCAAGTCTAAGACCAAAAGGCTCCTTAACTTCTTCGAGATAGGGGGCGCTCTTTTAATTTTGGGATAAAAAACGTTCCCGTTTTAAACAAGATATTTTGTCACGAAAAGATGCGACTATGCATGGAATTGACAGCTTTGGAAAGAAAAAAACTCTGACGTTTCCAAAACTGCAAAGATATTATCTGTGAGTGCCCCAGAACTAATGCTACAGGCGAAACCAATATGAAATTTCATACAGGAAATGGTCCAGATTTTGAATGCCCTGTGTTCCAATGTCTCCTTATATGGCTGTGAATGCGCCAGGAATGAGCCTGCACTTTCTGTCGTTTCCCCAAGGTGTCTGCAGCATTGTGACGTATTTGTAGGCATATCGTTGGAAGATTGACCATAAAAGACTACATTTACCAGGTGTCCGCCCGGTGTCCTCCGTCTAAATTATTGCGTAATCTCCAGCTCCATGCGCGTTCCATTTTCTTCAGAGGAGAAAGTCAACTGCCACGAATGATTTATCATCGATAGATATGTGAAAAACACCTTGAGGATTGATTCTAAAACAACGTTTGCCATGTTTCTGTCGATATTATGGAGTTAATTTGGAAAAAAGTTTGCGTTGTAATGACTTCATCTTCGGGTTTTTTCTTACCCAAACGCGATGAACAAAACGGAGCGATTAGTCGACACAAATAATATTTTTTTGTAAAAACGGAACATTTGCTATCTTTTCTTGTTTTTGTGAAAATGTTACATGCTGAATGCTAGGCTTAATGCTATGCTACGCAACAGGTTAACTTCTTTGGGGTAGCCCCCCTTCTCAATTTCCGCCTAAAGACATAATCTAACTGCCTGTAGCTCAGGCCCAGAGGCAAGGATATGCATATTCTTGGTATCATTTGAAAGGAAACACTCTGAATTTTGTGGAAATGTGAATTGAATGTTGGAGAATATAACACAATAGATCTGGTAGAAGACAATACAAGGAAATAAACACGTTTTCTGTTTTTTATTGTTGCTGCATCATCTTTCAAATGACCAAGAACAGCGAAACATACAGCTAGGATGCTGGGGATGATTTGTGGATGAAGAACGTAAGATGGCAACAATAGCTGAGCAAAGTTTGACAGATCATTTCAAAAACGAGCGAGCTACATGACATTGAGCATGAAGTCACCCAGGTGTCCCACACAAATGTACCCAAGTGGCCGAATTGGTCCAGTGATACATTTTGAAGGAAAGAACTATATACAAAACACATAAATGCTATTCTAACACAACAAACAATTAACAATTAACAAGGGTAACTATTTACATATTTTCTATTTACAATATTGTGAGGACCCTCAGTCCTCTACACAACATTGTGCTGCTGGTGCCATGGCCCATAGCAGTCTCTTTTTGCTGTAAAGCAAAGGCTTACTGAACAGGTGGTGCAGGTGATGGGGCATTTCCTGTGAAAAAGGGCACAACGACATCTCCCTACTGTGCCCTTTTTGCCCTGAGGCACATTCATGCCTGCAGAGATTATTCTGGGCAGGTGAACACCACTGGTTGGAGCAGAAGGGACAGAGGTAGAGGGGACAGAAGGTGCTACAGTGGACTTGCTGTAGCTAGCAAGCTCCTGGATGAGCAGCTCCCTGAAGGCTAGCTGTGAAATGGGGTACCTCTGGTATCCATCCACTTCAAAGACCAGGCCATCTTCACGGACCTTTGTCTTTGGAAAGCCCACTCTGTTGGTCCGAATGGTGCCACAAGCCCACACATCCCGCTTCCTCAGCTCTGTAAACAGGGTAGGGCTTGTGTAGAAGTTGTCCACAAACAGTTTATAGCCCTTCCCCAGCAGTTGAAAATCCAATAACGGAATCATAACTCAGTCCATTACCGGTAGCAAAACTGTTTTTCTCCTCGTAAACAAAAAAATTGCAAGTGTAGGCACACACAGAATCAGCCAAAACAAACCGTTTGTAACCCTATTTGGTTGGTTTGTTACGCATGTATTGTTTGAGGCTGATTCTGACCTTTGAGGCTACCATCCTCTCATCGATGGACAGGTTCTGGGCGGGCTGAAAATAGGTCTTGCAAGCCTCAACGATGTTGGGGTAGAGAGGTTTGATTTTGCACAGCCTATCAAACCTTGGTGCCTCTCTTCTTGTCATTCTCCCCATCAACTTCTGGGTCACTGATGTGAAGCGCCCGTGAGATAGTCAGAAACCTTTTACAAGACATGAAAGTCATGCGGAAAGGCAGTTGATAGAGAGCTGACATTTTCCAGTAGTCCCTTAAGAGTTTAACTTCACCAGCCCCATGTAAAATGACCATTGAAAAGTAGCAGAAAAGGTCTGACATGGAAATGGTCTTCCATGCCTTTTTCTTTCCTGCCTGCTTCTGAGCCCCATACTTATTGGTGTTCGGCACCAGGGAATCAACAACTGACGGGGTGAAAAACAGTTGAAAAAGTTGAAAGGGGCTGTACTTTGCAGTCATGTCTAGTTGAGGTCCTGGCTGCCTTTTGGGTCTATAAACTGGTGGATTTGGTTCCACATCATCATCTAACAGAGTGCCAATGACCCTCTGGCCCTCTGTCTGCAGGTTTCTCTCTTCCCCACCTCTTCTTTGTCACTGACTTCACATCTCTAGATGGCCGGGTAGGTGTGGAGCCGGAGACAGCGGGGGTCCGGCTGGATGGACCAGCTTCAGAGGGAGATGGACACCTAGACATTGGCGGCTCATAATCAGAATCACTGCCACTGACTTCACATCTCTAGATGGCCGGGTAGGTGTGGAGCAGGAGACAGCGGGGGTCCGGCTGGATGGACCAGCTTCAGAGGGAGATGGACACCTAGACATTGGCGGCTCATAATCAGAATCACTGCCACTGACTTCACATCTCTAGATGGCCGGGTAGGTGTGGAGCCGGAGACAGCGGGGGTCCGGCTGGATGGACCAGCATCAGAGGGAGATGGACACCTAGACATTGGCGGCTCATAATCAGAATCACTGCCACTGTGAAAGATTGCTTTTAAAATCAGTAACAATACTTTCACGTATGAGCCCTGTATCAACACGTAAAATAAACAGATATATATATAGAGTACAGGGAACATAATCACTATGGTGAAGTGGTGAAGGGCTGTTCCATTCCATGTTTATGTAAAATACATTTTAAAAATATATCACACACACAGTATAGCCAATGTGTACTTTACACATTTCATTACAGATTATATTTTTACCAATCCAGCATGGTATCCTCGCCATGCAGAAACATGTCTTCCGCCTGAGAGTCAAAACTAGCTTCGCTGAAAGATTCATCTTCCTGAAGCAACTCTGTCTCGCTGTATCTAGTTCTTCTATAATTTGGGTTAAATCTGTATACCTATACTTTGTTTGAGCTTTTCCTGATTTATTAGCCATATTTTAAATATATAAACTTGTTGAAAATGTTATTGAATATGTACTGCTATGCGTAACACCCGTGGCTCCGTCAAGTAGGATTTGCAATGGCGAATGAACCTCTTTTACGCCAGAGTTTACGACAAAGGCTGGTATTCAAACGTATAACCATTACATATTGCTGTTTACCTCAGCTCATTGGCTATCTTCCAAGCTAGATTTCAAGATGATCAGTGATCAGTGGTCATTGGGCCAAAATACAGTCAATCAACGATACCATTGGTGCGCAATGATGTTATTGATTGGTGTCTTCAAATCGGTTTGTTTAGGTCAATACGTCCCGGGAAAAGAACAATCAGGTATGGTTGTGTTAGTAACAACCAGAGGATTGCAATGAAACCAACCATGACTGGATAAACATTTGTTTAGTGTGTGTAATTACTACGAACGCATCGTCCAAAGTTGAATGAGACGGAAATCATGACGCAAGCGGTTTACAAATGTTTCGTGTTGGGCTATAAAAATAGATTTTATCAAACAAAACAAACATTCATTGTGTAGTTAGGACATTTGGCATTGCCACCAGAGGAAGATCTTCAATGGTAAGCGATTTATTTGTTTGTTATTTCTGACTTTCATGACGCTAATGCTTTGTTGGAAAATGCTAGTAATACTTGTGTGTGAGGCGCCGTCCTCAGAAAATAGCATGTTTGCTTTCACAGTAACGGCTTTTTGAAATCTGACACAGCGGCTGGATTAAGATGTACATCTTTTAAATGATGTAACGTATTTACAAGAATGTTTACTATAACAAATGGTGTATTTAGAATGTTAGCTCTCTGCAGTTTCACCAGATGTTGGCCTGGTGGGACGTTAGCGTCTCACCTACCCTAGAGAGGTTAACAGCTTCTATACCCAATCCATAAAACTGATGAACAATTAATCAAAATGACACCAGATTTGCATAGACACCCCCCCCAATTTGTTTTTTACACTGCTGCTACTCGCAGTTTATTATCTATGCATAGTCACTTTACCACTAACTACATGTACAAATTACCTCAACTAACCTGTACCCCCACACACAGACTCTGTACCGGTACACCCTGTATATAGCCTCATTGTTATTTTGTGTTACTTTTCTTTATTTTTTTTACTTTAGTTTATTTAATAAATGTTTTCTTAACTCTTTCTTGAACTTAACTCTTTCTTGAACTGCATTGTTGGTTAAGGGCTTGTAAGTAAGCATTTCACAGTAAGGTCGACACGTTGTATTCGGCACGTGAAAAATAAAGATTTGAGGACTGGGGAATGCAGTGCAGCCCCCCCCGGCATGTATCCTGGCAAATGGTTACCGGGTTACCAGGAAACACCTTGGTCTATGGGCAGGCACACACATCACAGACACACTTCACACTGTATTAACTATAGCTTTGGATTTAACTCCTGACATGCTCCCTGATGACACACAATCTTTCACCTTTGACCGTTTAGGAGTGTGAACTAGCAGGAAGTGTTATCAGGGATACATGCAGGCTGTCCCACCACGGGCACCCGGCACACACTGACACCAGTGATGCAGGGGGGGGGACTTTGGGCCGGTGGCAGAGAGGTTTGGGTCTCTGATTTGACAAGGGGGGGATATGTCGATATGCCCGGGTGCTTGACCATGGTTGCTCCTGTGGGTCTCTCTGGATGAGAGTCTGCTAGATGACTGAGTGTAATGTCAACGTTAGCGGCTTTACAGCAGGCAGATTGTGCGTTTTAAATTTCAATAAAATAAACTAAATAAAAATAGGTGGGTAAAGGCAGATTGAAGTGAAAAGTTACGCTCCCTTATACTTTCAATGCAATTTTCTGCAAAAGGTGGGTAAACTGAGTTTACCCTCAACTACACCACTGACCAACACAGAGACGCACAAGTCCATTTCAGAATAGGTCAAATTGAGACCAGCAAAAGATAAATCCCACACCCTCCCCTTATCCAACCTTAAGCAGCCAAAGTACAAAACTTGTTAACAGTCCAGTCCAACATTGGTCCCTTTCTCACCATGACAACCCTCTTTTCCCAGGATAGAGTGGGTCCACCCCCCCCAGAGGGGTTAAGATGTGTGTGTGTGTGTGTGTGTGTGTGTGTGTGTGTGGAGGGGGGCATCTTTGGCAGTGATCTTGAGAAAAAAGGGTGTATCTGGGGAAACCGAGCGCTCCCCATTTTCCAAGGTTCCCACTTAGCAATGTCCGGCATTCTGAACAAGGCTTTTCACGCCACCCACCTATTGGCCAAACCAACACAAGAACATGGCCAATATCACCATACTAGATGCCTCTTGTATTGTTTCCTGGGAGTCAAAAGCCACATGAAGCTCCCTGACGTCATTTAGATTATATTCTATTTCACAAGCTTTTTTTTCAAATCACGGGTTGCCAGTGAACAGCCACTTGTCTAGCGTTGGAGAAAAGCAAGAACCATTCAGCATAAACAAAAATAAATATCCCACGGTAATAATCAAAATTACCACAACCTAAAAAAAATATTTTAAAAATTCTATATAAAATAAATTTTTAAAAAAATCAAGCAAAAATCAATATTTACATTGCAAAGGAATAGGCCCATTGTAAGGTGCACAGATGCCGAAGAACACTAAAAACACAGAACTTTCCAAGCTTCGAAGTTCAGACTTTGGAGATGTTCTGCCCTAGTTTCTGGGTCTACAGCAGGTACCAGATGGTGGACACTCCCCTCTACCACACCCACTCACCTACCTATCCCTCTGTGGAGGAGTAGAGTCTGCAGCCAGTCAACACCAGCTGTTCTCCCACAGACAGTCAGTACAGACACATCGTTCAGACAGAGCAAAGCCAAATGTATCCTCCCTTCCCCTCCACGCCCCTCCCACTTTCCTTGCACATCCAGACCTATAGTGCCCCCCCCTCCCCCCTCCGCTTCTCCCTTGTTGGCTGGCCTTTTCAACCTTCTGTAACAAAAGAAACAAAGGACGCCAGTGCCACTTTCCCTCTACTACTACCCCCCCCCCGCCGAGACCAGGCCACCCTTTCCCTGTCTGGCCCCCTGCATAGAGCAAGAGGAGAGTAGAGAGAAAGAAAGAAAAAGAAAGACCCTCTCTCCTTCCCTCCCTCTCTACTGCACCAGTTGTCTCGACCTCTGAATACTAGGGTATGAAAAGCCAACTGACATTTTACTCCCGAGGTGCTGACCTGTTGCACCCGATACAACCACTGATTATTATTTGATGCTGTTGGGCAAATATGAACATCTTGAAGAACAATCTGGCCTTAATGGCCATGTACTCTTATAATCTCCACCCGGCACAGCCAGAAGAGGACTGGCCACCCCTCATAGCCTGGTTCCTCTCTGGGTTTCTTCCTAGGTAGTTTTCCTAGCCACCGTGCGTCTACATCTGCATTGCATCCTCTTAGGGGGTTTCAGGCTGGGTTTCTGTATAAGCACTGTGTGACATCTGCTGATGTAAAAAGAGCTTAATAAATACATTTGAAAGATGAGAGAGAAAGAAAGACTAGAGAGCGAAGCCTCAGGACCAGAACATCCAATCAATCAGAATAAAACAAATTACAACACAGTCAAAACAAAACTACATTGCTTATTGGGAAACACAAGCACAAAGCAAAATGAAGTTCTCTCTCTCTCCCTCCATGACGTAACAATGTACATATTGCCAAAGCTTACTTTGGATATTTACAATATGAAAATAATACAATCAAAATTGTCAATGAGAGAGAGCGACAAAAGAGAGACGAGAGAAGCGAGAGAGAGCGAAAGACGAGAGAGAGACGAGAAAGAGAGCGAAAGACGAGAGACGAGAGAGAAAGACGAGAAAGAGACGAGAAAGAGCGAAAGACGAGAAAGAGGCGAGAAAGAGCGTGAGAGAGCAAAAGACGAGAGAGCGAGACGAGAAACGAGAGAGAGCGACGAGAGCGAAAGACGAGAGCGAAAGACGAGAGCGAGACGAGGGAGCGCTAAAGACGAGAAAGACGAGAAAGACGAGAAAGAGACGAGAAAGAGCGAGAGAGAGCGAGAGAGAGAGAGAGAGAGAGAGAGAGAGAGAGAAAGAGAGAGAAAGAGCGCACACCCCACGCAACCAACAACGAGAGAGAGAGAGCGAGAGAGAAAGAGCGCACACCCCACGCAACAAACAACGAGAGAGAGAAAGTGCGCACACGCAACCAACCAACCAACGAACGAACGAGAGAAAGAGAAATAGCGCACACCCCACGAAACCAACAACGAACAGAGAGAGAGAGCACACACCCCACGAAACCAACAACGAACAGAGAGAGAGAGCACACATCCCACGCAACCAACAACGAACGAGAGAGCGAGAGAGAGAGACCACACACCCCACGCAACCAACAACGAACGAGGGGGAGAGAGAGAGCGTACACCCCACGCAACCAACGAACGAGAGAGAGAGAGCGCACACCCCACGCAACCAACAACGAACGAGAGAGAGAGAAAGAGCGCACACCCCACGCAACCAACAACGAACGAGAGAGAGAGAGAGAGAGAAAGAGCGCACACCCCACGCAACCAACAACGAACGAGAGAGAGAGAGAGAAAGAGCGCACACCCCACGCAACCAACAACGAACGAGAGAGAGAGAGAGAAAGAGCGCACACCCCACGCAACCAACAACGAACGAGAGAAAGAGCGCACACCCCACGCAACCAACAACGAACGAGAGAGAGAAAGAGCGCACACCCCACGCAACCAACAACGAACGAGAGAGAGAAAGAGCGCACACCCCACGCAACCAACAACGAACGAGGGAGAAAGAGCGCACACCCCACGCAACCAACAACGAACGAGAGAGAGAGAGAGAGCGCACACCCCACGCAACCAACAACGAACGAGAGAGAGAGAGAGAGAGCGCACACCCCACGCAACCAACAACGAACGAGAGAGAGAGAAAGAGCGCACACCCCACGCAACCAACAACAAACGAGAGAGAGAGAGAGCGCACACCCCACGCAACCAACAACGAACGAGAGAGAGAGAAAGAGCGCACACCCCACGCAACCAACAACGAACGAGAGAGAGAGAGAGAGGGAGAGAGAGACCAACAGCGAGAGTGCACAACCTACGCAACCAACAGCTATGCCCCCCCCCCTTACCATTTGCTTTGTATGCACGGGTGTTAAAACATTTGGGCATGCATCGGTAGAGTAAATATAGTAGAACTATAAAGTCCATCATGCACATCGACATCACCTGAATAACAAGGCTATAAAATATGTCATACCGCCCTACCATGTGGTAAACTGGAGAAAGACGACAATAGTTGTTTTTTTACATGGATTCAGACAGTCAGACACTAATAAACTCCATTCATAAGGGAGCACACACACACACTTACCATTTCTACTGGTGAACTGCATTCACTGGAAACATGCAGGGTGCCTTTCTAACTTAATAATTCACACTTCGATAGATAGGGTACTTCAGTTGTGCTTCAAAGGAATGCCAACACTGCACAGTTTTCAGAAGATCTAGACCTACATTTACATATTTGAATAATGAACAGGCTTTTCAGCATAATTAAACCCTATGAGAGTTTAGAAGTGTTATCAAAAGTCGAGTTATCCCAAAATATGAATCCCAGTTCCAACAAACATCCATATGGGGTCATGCTACTGATTAGAATCAAGGACATGTCTGGAGGGTGAGTATAACATGGTCAAATAAACTTGATGAATTTGATTAAATTACAACTGACTAAGGAGTAACATGAGGAAAAAAACTGAGTATCGAAGAAGAACAGCTTTGCACCTTTAGCCTGCTGTGTCCTGAACCAAATTAATTAATCAAGATAGGAATTAAGATTGAGCCTAGATATTGCAGTGTCAGGGTTTTGGGCGTGTAAAGCATATCTAGGGGAGAATATTTATTATGCTCCAACTCAGGGGTCTCTACTAGCTACATGTGTATCTTCAAGGGACTCAAATGAAGTTTGACAAACCAAGGCATTGTAGAGGACATTGACGGTGCTCGGTATAAGCCATGTGAAGCTAAAAACAGAACTAAACTCAGCAAAAAAAGAAATGTCCTCTCACTATCAAATGTGTTTATTTTCAGCAAACTTAACATGTAATTTTTTTTTTTGTATGAACATAGATTCAAGAACTGAGACATAAACTGAACAAGTTCCACAGACATGTGACTAACATAAATGGAACAGTGTATCCCTGAACAAAGGGGGGTCAATATCAAAAGTAACAGTCAATGCAGCTGGTGGCCACACCAGATACGAAGTACTGCAGTGCATCTCCTCCTCATATACTGCAACAGATTTGCTAGTTCTTGTTGTGAGATGTTACCCCACTCTTCCACCAAGGCACCTGCAAGTTCCCGGACATTTCTGGGGGGAATGTTCCTAGCCCTCCGATCCAACAGGTCCTAGACGTGCTCAATGGGATTGAGATCCGGGCTCGTCGCTGGCCATGGCACAACACTGACATTCCTGTCTTGCAGGAAATCACACACAGAACGAGCAGTATAGCTGGTGGCATTGTTTTGCTGGAGGGTCATGTCAGAATGAGCCTGCAGGAAGGGTACCACATGAGGGAGGAGGATGTCTTCCCTGTAACGCACAGCTTTGAGATTGCCTGCAATGACAACAAGCTCAGTCCGATGATGCTGTGACACACCGCCCCAGACCATGACGGACCCTCCACCTCGAAATCGATCCCGCTTCAGAGTACAAGCTCCGGTGTAACGCTCATTCCTTCGACGATAAACGTGAATTCGCCCATCACCCCTGGTGAGACAAAACCGCAACGTCAATGAAGAGCACTTTCTGTCAGTCCTGTCTGGTCCAGCGACGGTGGGTTTGTGTCCATACCCAACGTTATTGCCGGTGATGTCTGGTAAGGACCTGCCTTATAACTGGCCTACAAGTCCTCAGTTCAGCCTCTCTCAGCCTATTGCGGACAGTGTGAGCACTGATGGAGGGATTGTGCGTTCCTGGTGTAACTCGGGCAGTTGTTGTTGCCATCCTGTACCTGTCCCGCAGGTGTGATGTTCAGATGTACAGATCCTGTGCAGGTGTTGTTACACGTGGTCTACCACTGCGAGGACGATCAGCTGTCCGTCCTGTCTCCCTCTAGCTCTGTCTTAGGCGTCTCATAGTATGAACATTGCAATTTATTGCCCTGGCCACATCTTTCTTTTGGTGTTTTTCAAAGTCAGAAAGGTCTCTTTAGTGTCCTAAGTTTTCATAATGGTGACCTTAATTGCCTACCGTCTAAGCTGTTAGGTGTCTTAATGACCGTTCCATGGGTGCATGTTCATTAATTGTTTATGGTTCACCGAACAAGCACAGGAAACAGTGTTTAAACCCTTTACAATTAAGATTTGTGAAGTTATTTGGATTTTTACAAATGATCTTTGAAATACAGGGTCCTGAAAAGGGGACATTTCTTATTGCTGAGTTTATAAAGCTGTAGACTGATATAAGGCTGAATTAACCTGTTAGCACTGGAACTACAACTGGATTTATTTATTTTCCCTATGATTTAGTACAGTAGAAGGCCCGTTGTCTCTCTGTCATTCCCAGAAAAGTATTTGTTACCAGAAAAATAGATGCCATGTAGCAAGGTACAAAGATCTCAAATGGTTGAAATGGAGTAGAGGCTGGCACTGTGTAATCTGATTCTGAAACCCACCCCACCCCCTCTTTTAGGGGGATTTTGCTTTGTGCAACCAGCATATTGTCCTTAATCTTGTTGTATTCGTTGGCTTGCAAAGACCTGACCATTCTGATAAGGTTAATGAGTTAATGCCCACTGACATAATTAAATAGAGTATTTTATCTGCACATGGACGTGGAGGGGCAAGACCACTTTAAAGCAAAAACAACCGTCACGTATATTGCAAGGCCGGCTGTCCTTTTCAAGTTGTATTTCCATCTACATTGGATAGATTTGCGCCAGTCTAATGGATAAAAATTTACCAAAAATCAGTCAGTGAAAGGCTGTCAGCTGTAGGTGGTTTCAACATTTAGAATCGGGAAAGAATCTGTTGGAATAAAATAAAAATCTTATTTAAGTGTTTTTAGTATGACACCTTCAGACTTTCAATGGTGGTTAAAAGCCATAGGATTACCTTGGGTAGAATCAGCAGGTTGTTGTGAACTCAGTTTGTTGATTAGCAAAAAACTAAGGCCCTATTAAATCACCCTTTAAACAAGTTTTTCCAGGATTTAGTCAAAAACACCATTCACTTTTTGACAGCAAGCCATCCCCAAAATGTTTAGATTGAGTAACATAAAACCTCAAAAAGGCACACTCCTTCAAACATACTTTGTCTTTGCAGGGAAAAACAATGATCAACATTGGTCTATTCCAGTAACTCAAAGCCCTTTCGGCTGTTCAGGTCTGTGAGTTTGTGCCTCTATCATCACACGATATGGCACTTTGTGATGACAGCTCTGTCCTGACCGAGTGCACTCTGCCGCAAGACACCGTTTAATCAACGCCGTTACTGATGATCTACTGCCATCTCCACCCGGTCGCAGTTTATCAAATCTCTCTGACGCAGCCCGTCCTTGACATCTCCCCACCTATTAATTACCAGACCGGCAGCATAAACGGCACGACGATTGCTAAACAAGACAAATCACGAACGCGTCTATCCCCTCGTCAGACAGCGTCTGCCCGCCTACTCGCCCTTGCTGTGGACGACCTGACAGACGGAAGGACATATTGACTTTAGGACTGACTGAAATACTTGCTGAAGGACTGACTAAACGAGGGGCTGACTAAACGAGGGGCTGACTGACAGACTGAAGGACTGAGAATCTGAAGGACAGATTGAAGGATGTCTGACAGACTGAAGGCTACTTTGAGGACATTTGGTGGCAGTAGGACTGATGAAAAGGTGTTGACAGGACACATTCGTTCTAGCCCGTACAGCTGCCAGCCATGGAGAACAAGTGGCCGACACCCATCCCCCTTCAGTCTTTGACCCCTTAACAGTCACAGGGTGTCTGCGATGACACTAGCACCATTTACTGGCAGATTGTTGTGATCTGGTCCTCATTACTGGTATCCTCTTTCAAACTTTTGTAGAAGTCTTAAGCATTGATTCCCATTTAAAGATGTTATCCAATGATTTTGTAACTGTACCTGTAGAAAAACGATATCCCAAGTCTAAAACCAATACAGTACACCCACAAAAAATTTTTTTTTTTTTTTTAGCAAAGTAATGTTTTTTAGACAAGTGCAAACCTCAAGGATTAGGAGTTCGTCTGATTGGAATGCGTGACGTCATCAGCCCCCCACCAGGTTTGAGGAACTATAGAACAAGAGGAAATCCCCCCCCCCACTAGTGTCATACCTGCACCACCTGAGAACATATTTTATTTGTCATATGCGCCAAATACAACAGGTGTAGGTAGACCTTACAGTGAAATGCTTACTTACAAGCCCTTAACCAACAATGCAGTTTTAAGAAAATACCTTAAAAATGTTATTGCCTTTTGTAATGTAAATCTGGTGAAAAGGAGTCTGGGAGGGCTTTAACTCAACTGGAGGCAATTAGTGTTGTCGGTCATGCATATTGCACCTCTGTGGTTTAAGCTCATGAAATAATCCATCACCACCCATATTGAAGCTACACTGTGATCAAAACATTAGGAACACCTGCTCTTTCCATGACATACTGACCAGGTGAATGCTATGATCCCTTAATAAATGTCACCACCTGTTAAATCCATTTAAAATCTGTGTAGATTAAAGGGGAGGAGACAGAATAAAGGCTTTTTAAACCTCGAGACAGTTGAAACATGTATTGTGTGCGTTTGCCATTCAGAGGGTGAATGGGCAAGACAAAAGATTTGAGTGCCCTTGAACGGGGTATGGGAGTAGGTGCCAGGCGCACCAGTTTTGAGTGAGTCAAGAATTGCAATGCTGCCGGGTTTTTAATTTTACCTTTATTTAACTAGGCATGTCAGTTAAGAATAAATTGATTTAAAATGAGGGCCTACCGGAGAACAGTGGGTTAACTGCCTTGTTCAGGGGTAGAATGACAGATTTTTACCTTGTCACCTCGGTTATTCGATCCAACAACCTTTCGGTTCCTGGCCCAATGCTCTAACCACTAGGCTACCTGCCAACCACACGCTTGACAGTTGCAAACCTGCAAAATCGGCAATGTATCAAATACTTGTTCTCCCCACTGTATATGATGAACAGAGTAGCAGTAGTGTAAAAGAGGGGTTGGTGGGTGGTGGGTGGGACACAATGCAGATAGCCCGGTTAACCAATGTGCAGGTGCACTGGTTGGTCGGCCCAATTGAGGTAGTAATGTATAGTTAAAGTGACTATGCATATATGATAAACAGAGAGTAGCTGCAGCGTAAAGAGAGGGGTTGGGGGGAGGCACACAATGCAAATAGTCCAGCTAGCCATTTGATTACCTGTTTAGGAGTCTTATGGCTTGGGGGTAAAAACCTTTTTGTCCTAGACTTGGCACTCCAGTACCCCTTACCATGCGGTAGTAGAGAGAACAGTCTATGACTGGGGTGGCTGGGGTCTTTGACAATGTTTAGGGCCTTCCTCTGACCACCTGGTGTAGAGGTCCTGGATGGCAGGCAGCTTAGTACCAGTGATGTACTGGGCCGTACGCACTACCCTCTGTAGTGCCTTGCGGTCAGAGGCCGAGCAATTGCCGTACCAGGCAGTGATGCAACTAGTCAGGATGCTATCGATGATGCAGCTGTAGAACCTTTTGAGGATCTCAGGACCCGTGCCAAATCCTTTTAGTTTCCTAAGGGGGAATAGACTTTGTCGTGCCCTCTTCACAACTGTCTTGGTGTGTTTGGACCATTGTAGTTTGTTGTTGATGTGGACCCCAAGGAACTTGAAGCTCTCAACCTGCTCCACTACAGCACCGTCGATGAGAATGAGGGTGTGCTCAGTCCTCCTTTTCCTGTAGTCCACAATCATCTCCTTAGTCTTGGTTACGTTGAGGGAAAGGTTGTTATTCTGGCACCACCCGGCAGGTCTCCGACTTCCTCCCTATAGGCTGTCTCATCATTGTCGGTGATCAGGCCTACCACTGTTGGGTCTTCTGCAAACTTAATGATGGTGTTGGAGTCGTGCCTGGCCATGCAGTCGTGAGGATCAGCATGGCAGATGTGTTGCTACCTACCCTCACTACCTGGGGGCGGCCCGTCAGGAAGTCCAGGATCCAGTTGCAGAGGGAGGTGTTTAGTCCCAGGATCCTTAGCTTAGTGATGAGCAGACTAAACTAAAATCAAGAAAATAACTAGTTCCTTTAAGTTGTGATAGAGTTGCATTTGTAAAAGAATCTAGTTATTACAGTGCATTTGGAAAGTATTCAGACCCCTTGATTTTTTTCCACATTTAGTTACATTACAGCCTTATTCTAAAATGTATTCAATTGTCCCCCTCATCTACACACAATAGCTCATAATTACAAAGAAGAAAAAAAACTGTTTTAGACATTTTAGCAAATCTATAAAAATTAAATAAACAGAACTTTTTTTTACAAAAGTATTCAGAACCTTTGCCATGAGACTCAGAATTGAGCTCAGGTGCATCCTGTTTCCATTGATCATCCCACACAGCACACCTGTCTATATAAAAGGTCCCACAGTTGACAGTGCATATCAGAGCAAAAACCAAGCCCTGGGGTCAAAGGAATTGTCAGTAGGGCTCCGAGACAGGGTTGTGTTAAGTCACAGATCTGGGGAAGGACACCAAGAAATGTCTGCAGCATTGAAGGTTCCCCAAGAAAACAGTTGCCTCAATCATTCTTAAAATGGAAGAAGTTTGGAACCACCAAGACTCTTCCTACAGCTGGCCGCCCGGCCAGACTGCGCAATCAGGGGAGAAGGGCATTGGTCAGGGAGCCCAATGGTAACTCTGACAGAGCTCCAGAGTTCCTCTGTAGAGATGGGAGAAGAAGGACAACCATCTCTGCAGCACTCCATCAATCAGGCCTTTATGGTAGAGTGGCCAGGCGGAAGCCACTCCTCAGTAAAGACACAGGACAGCCCGTTTTGAGTTTGCCAAGAGGCACCTAAAGGACTCTCAGACCATGAGAAACAAGATTCTCTGGTCTGATGACCAGAGCCTGAATGCCAAGCATCACAATCTGGAAGAAACCTGGCACCCTCCCTCCCATGAAGCATGCTGGTGGCAGCATCATGCTGTTGGGGTGTTTTTCAGCGGCCGGGACTGGCAGACTAGTCAGGATCGAAGGAAAGATGAATGAAGCAAAGTACAGAAAGATCCTTGATGAAAATCTGCTCCAGAGCGCTCAGGACCTCAGACTGGGATGAAGGTTCACCTTCCAACAGGACAACGACCCTAAGCACACAGCCAAGACAACTCAGAAGTGGCTGTGGGACAAGTCTCTGAATGTCCTTGAGTGGCCCAACCACTCTCTGGAGAGACCTGAAAATAGATGTGCAGAGACGCTCCCCATCCAACCTGACAGAGCTTGAGAGGATCTGCAGAGAAGAATGTGAGAAACTCCCCAAATACAGGTGTGCCAAGCTTGTAGCATCGTACCAAAGAAGACTCAAGGCTGTAATCGCTGCCAAATGTGCATCAACAAAGTACTGAGTAAAGGGTCTGAATACGTATGTAAATGTGATTTCAGTTTATACATTTACAGTTTTTGCTTTGTCCATTATGGACTATTGTGTGTAGATTGCTGAGGGGGGGGGGGGGGGGAAGAACCACTTTAGAATAAGTCGAACGTAACAAATGTGAAAATATTCAAGGGGTCTGAATACTTTCCGAATGCACTGTCCATGCCGGGTCGACCAAGAAGTTCAATGGGCAATCAATATCAAGATAGGACATTCCATGTGGTTTATGGGTTTATGGCGCTGTCATAACTTAATCTGTCACTTCAGTTATGAGGGCAGCTATGAGCTTAAAAGAACAGATGGCCATCATTTGAGGAATGGTACCTGAGGGATGCAAGAGATCAGGCATTCACTCACGGACTGCTCTTCGGTCTACATTTGCCATGGATGTTGTTGGATAAATGAATATCAAAACACACACACATTTAGAAAGAAAAATGAAGTGGTAGAAAACATCATGGCCTGGACTTGAACCTTCTAATAACTGTCCCAGCCTAATTCTATACACAACACTTAAAATAATCACTGCTTACATTTAGACTAAATACCAAGGTCGAGCCTTTCACATGCCTTTCTCCTTGTCATTTTGTGACACTTATTACTTAACAAGCATCGCTATCCCACCTAAAGTACCGTCTAACAGGTTAAATACTTAGCCTTAACAAGACAGCCAATAGTAGTAAATCTACTGAATTCCATCAAAGCATGTTATTTATCCCGCATTTGTTTGAGTGGATTGCCTGTGTGTGGAGGGAGGGGGTGCGTGACTGTAGCTGTGACATCTTCCATAGAATTGCTTCTGTCAAGCCACATGCTGGGACACAAACGGTGTAACAGATCAAACACCTGTGAACATGTTTACTTAGGGATCAGTGTGTCAACCAGCTGAATATGCAGGTTGACGATTCTTGACATCTCTTGAAGAGGAATTCTTTATCACCATTACGCCCTCCCTCCATTTTTCAATCTGCCTCCAAAATCAAAGTTTGATACACTGGTTACATTGCCAGTAAGTTCTTCAACATAGCCATTAAAGTTGTAATTACTATCTGAAAAAAAAAACAGACATCCGATAATATGAAGTATGTTCTATACAGAAATGCCACCGGAGAAGTATTGTGAAGACTGCAGCGTAGAGCAACGACGCCTGCCGGACACTGACCAAACGGGCTGTAGAAACAGAACAAGCAGTCCTTCTCCAATGAGCCACCGCCTGCTGGGGTTCAATGAACTAAACAGCAGCGAAGTTGCTTTACAACCTTCCATTGGCTTTGACTCTACCTCAAATACTGTGATACTTATACACAGGATACTATGGATTTATTTTCGAGAATTACAACAATATATCACAAGGCAATAAGTAGTTGTTACAACATTTGTTACAAAACTAAGAATATTTTGCTAGTGACATTGTAGCCGCCAACTAAAATTAGCGTGGTCACAATTTGACGCCAGATAGCCTAATGCAAAAGACAACTGGGTTGTAATAACCTAGTGATAGTACATAGCGTTACCACATAGGTTTATTTACGCACTCAACTTTTACACGAATACTCATTTTACATAGCAACGTTGTATTCCATATACCGATACACCAAGTATTGGTGTCTGCTTTCAACGTTAGTGCGGTTGGTCACATTCACCCTGCTAGGTAACCCCTATGTGCAGTAACTATGGAACGTGTCTGGGAAACAGGGTTTTGCCAGGCTCAAAAGTAGGTTCACACTTGGCCTGGAGCCATGGAAGTAACACAAGCTCAAAACTCCTTCACTCACCTTCAATTCTTATAAAAGAGGTTTCATTCCACGACCTGCAATTTCGTGCAAGTATTCAGTGCCCTTCCCTGGGGTGTCTTATCCAATTTGTCCGCAACTTGTGCTTTTAAATCCAGGAAAATCACAACGGTTGCAGGTTTAAGGAGAACACAAATTCCACTGTCGTTCAGATTGAGTTTGGTTGGTATTAGACTGTTTCACGAGACGCTCTTCAAACAACTCAGTTTTAGTAAAAGACCTGCGATGTTCATGTACATTTCCCGGTATAAACCCAACTCATGCGCGCTCGTATTGATTTGATGTTATTCTCAAATTGCACTGTGCGCTTTCTACGATTTCCACATGTACCCGGCGAATAGTGTCGAGAATGGATAGATAACCTCACGACAGCATAGATACGCCAGCCCCCGATATGCGTAATGTTTTAAAGGGGCTTGGCTACACTGAAATATCCCGGTGACTGTCTGACCCCTCCTGATCAACAAACTTGGTTCTCTTAAAGGGGCAAAATTTTAGATTTCCAATAAAATGGCACTGTTGTGAGAGTAGTAATGTTGTGAGTGCCTGTGCTGCTTTATGAAGAGGGATCAACAAGCTATATCAGGGCGGCAGGGAGTCTAGTGGTTAGAGCGTTGGGCCAGTAACCGAAAGTGTTGCTATATCGAATCCCGAAGTTGCCAAGGTAAAAGTCTGTTCTGCCCCTGAACAAGGAAGCTAACCCACTGTTCCTAAACCGTGATTGAAAATAAGAATTTGTTTTTAACTGACTTGCCTAGTTAAATAAATAAAACATATCAGAGAGGTTAGGCCTACATATTTCAATACAGATTTATCCACCAAAATCTGGAGTTTATTAAATGTAGTTATTAACTTAACTTTACAAAAATGTAAATGCAACATGTAACAATTTAAAATATTTTACTGAGTTCATATAAGGAAATCAGTCAATTTAAATATATCCGCCCTAATGTATGGATTTCACATTACTGGGCAGGGCCGCAGCCATGGGTGGGCCTGGGAGTGCATAGTTCTCTAAAGCAATGTTGGAGGTGGCTTATGGTAGAGAAATTAACATTATATTCTCTGGCAATATTCTGGTGGACATTCCTGCACCTCAGTATTGATCTTTCTGTTTAATCAGCTTGCCAGGTGGATGGATTATCTTGGCAAAAGAGAAATACTCACTAACAAGGATGTAAACACATTTGAGCACAAAATTGTTTAGAAATAAGCTTTTTGTGCGTATGGAACATTTCTGGGATATTTTATTTCAGCTCATGAAACATGGGACAAACACTTTACATGTTACATTTATAATTTTGTTCAGTATAGATAAAATACACTCTTATCCAGATGGCGAATTGCCACTAAGGATTTACTCAACTGTTTTACCAAAAAGGCTCTGATGGGGGGGGCCAAGGCCAGGTCACTGATACCTTTCAGCTGGCATTTGGGCTACATAACAATTCCACCTTCCACTGTTAACACCTCACAAAGCAACTGTGTTGAGGATGCAGAGGTTGTTGATTATGCTCTTTACAATTGTCAGCCCTAGCTATGGAAACACAGTTCCCAAAATATAACACCAGAGCTTACATTAACATAATCACTGGAGAATCATTGGTGCTGTATTGGGAAAACCCCTAAAGTGTGAGTGCATTAATATAAGGATGCTGAAAAAACACATTAAACTGACCTTTTTTGTGAAACACTTGCACAGCGCTACTGTAAAAGGACTGTAAGAATACAGTAAACTAAAGTTTGTATTAACATGTCAGTGTGACTCTATGTTACAATACTGTGTTTTTTGGTCAGTCTGAAGTGATGTCATTTGCTCCATCTTGTTTGAATACAGAAAGGTCTAAACTTACAGACCCACACCATACATATCAATGGAGACCACACAGAGAACATAAAAACATCATCCTGGAGGGGTTTTCTCTGTCTCTCTATCCCCCTCTCCTGGAGAAAATGACTTTTTGTGTCCCCTCACACTTCCCCTTTAATGAAGGTTAAACATACATACACTGTCGTGTGATCTCAGCTAGGATTCAAAGGCCCTCTTCTCCGCCTCAATTCCCACACATTTACATTACATTTAAGTCATTTAGCACACCCCACGCCACTCCCCAAAAGCCACTATTTAACTACACGCAAACAAGAGGATATAAATAGGCTAATGAGGCAAAAAAGAGGGAGGGATTGAGAAATGAAACAACAACTTGATGAAAATAGATTAAAAATAACAAATAAACACAAAGGGGAGAGAGAGAAAGTGTGAGTGAGTGAGAGAGAGAAAGTGTGAGTGAGAGAGAGAGAGAAAGTGTGAGTGAGTGAGAGAAAGTGGAACTGAGGAGTATTTTCTTAATCCCCACTAGTCTGTCTGTCTGTCTGTCTGTCTGTCTGTCTGTCTGTCTGTCTGTCTGTCTGTCTGTCTGTCTGTCTGTCTGTCTGTCTGTGTGTAAGCACAGGCTAGTATTCATGGCAGGGGGACAGAGTGAGGTGTGGTGAAAGGGGAAAACTGGGTATGTGAATGAACATGCCTGTCTGTCAGGGGCTACACTCTGCATTCATGCCCCCTGAAACACTGAGCCATTCATCCAGCTCTCAGACTACCCCTCTGAATACCAACTCTGCCTTTCTGCAGAGTGGGAGGAGCTGGGTAAACCCAGACCGGGGTGAGAGGAGGGGACAGACTCAGTGGGGGGATGGAGGGGGTCAGGGGGCAACACCCCCCCAACTTTCCTCCTCCTCGTTATGTTGATTCACAAAGTTGTTCAGGAGAAAGTCTTCAGTCACTGGGTTGTTTCACACTTGTGTGACCCGCAGGAATACATAGTTCTGAAAGCCCAACACCATTCTGGCTCAGGGCGTTATCACCCCCTGTGATACTTGGCTCTGTCATAACCTCACATGGTCTCTCCTATCATTGCTATGCAGACGACACACAATTAATCTTCTCCTTTCCCCCTTCTGATGACCAGGTGGCGAATCGCATCTCTGCATGTCTGGCAGACATATCAGTGTGGATGACGGATCACCACCTCAAGCTGAACCTCGGCAAGACGGAGCTGCTCTTCCTCCCGGGGAAGGACTGCCCGTTCCATGATCTCGCCATCACGGTTGACAACTCCATTGTGTCCTCCTCCCAGAGCGCTATGAACCTTGGCGTGATCCTGGACAACACCCTGTCGTTCTCAACTAACATCAAGGCGGTGGCCCGTTCCTGTAGGTTCATGCTCTACAACATCCGTAGAGTACGACCCTGTCTCACACAGGAAGCGGCGCAGGTCCTAATCCAGGCACTTGTCATCTCCCGTCTGGATTACTGCAACTCGCTGTTGGCTGGGCTCCCTGCCTGTGCCATTAAACCCCTACAACTCATCCAGAACGCCGCAGCCCGTCTGGTGTTCAACCTTCCCAAGTTCTCTCACGTCACCCCGCTCCTCCGCTCTCTCCACTGGCTTCCAGTTGAAGCTCGCATCCGCTACAAGACCATGGTGCTTGCCTACGGAGCTGTGAGGGGAACGGCACCTCAGTACCTCCAGGCTCTGATCAGGCCCTACACCCAAACAAGGGCACTGCGTTCATCCACCTCTGGCCTGCTCGCCTCCCTACCACTGAGGAAGTACAGTTCCCGCTCAGCCCAGTCAAAACTGTTCGCTGCTCTGGCCCCCCAATGGTGGAACAAACTCCCTCACGACGCCAGGACAGCGGAGTCAATCACCACCTTCCGGAGACACCTGAAACCCCACCTCTTTAAGGAATACCTAGGATAGGATAAAGTAATCCCTCTCACCCCCCCTTAAAAGATTTAGATGCACTACTGTTCCACTGGATGTCATAAGGTGAATGCACCAATTTGTAAGTCGCTCTGGATAAGAGCGTCTGCTAAATGACTTAAATGTAAATGTAAATGTGATGTAACAGATTCATGCCATCAAATTGTGAGGATTTTAAAGATCATTAATATGACGTTCATACAGAGGTGTATCTGTCTATGCTCCAAAGTCAAAACTCGATTGTCAGCTACTTTCTTTCTGCATTAAAAACTGCTGTTTTTCTGCATTGAAAGCTGCTATATTTCTACATTAAAAGCTCCTGGACGTCTGCATTAAAAGCTGCTGTATTTCTACATTAAAAGCTCCTGGTATTTCTGCATTAAAAGCTGCTGTTTTTCTACATTAAAAGCTGCTGTATTTCTACATTAAAAGCTCCTGGACGTCTGCATTAAAAGCTGCTGTTTTTCTACATTAAAAGCTGCTGTATTTCTGCATTAAAAGCTGCTATATTTCTACATTAAAAGTTCCTATATTTCTACAGTACATTAAATGCTGCTGTATTTCTACATTAAAAGCTCATGTTTTTCTACATTAAAATCAATGAATCAATCAAATGTGTTTATATAGCCCTTCGTACATCAGCTGATGTCGCAAAGTGCTATACAGGAACCCAGCCTAAAACCCCAAACAGCAAGTAATGCAGATGTAGAAACACGGTGGCTAGGAAAAACTCCCTAGAAAGGCCAGAACTTAGGAAGAAACCTAGAGAGGAACCAGGCTCTAAGGGGTGTCCAGTCCTCTTCTGGCTGTGCCAGGTGGAGATTATGACAGAACAGGGCCAAGATGTTCAAACGTTCATAGATTACCAGCAGGGTCAGATAAGAATAATCACAGTGGTTGTAGAGGGTGCAACAGATCAGCACCTCAGGAGTAAATGTCAATTGGCTTTTCATAGCGGATCATTCAGAGTTTAGAGACAGCAGGCGCGGTAGAGAGAGAGTCCAAAACAGCAGGTCCGGACAAGGTGTTTTGGTGTTTCTGTACTTCTGCATTAAAAGCTCCTGTTCTGTTTTTCTACATTAAAAGCTGCTGTATTTCTACATTAAAAGCTTCTGTTTTTCTGTACATTAAGATTGGACTTGTTCATGTAAAGCATCTGAATTGGCCAGACAGTCGTGTGTGTGCATGCGTGTGTAAATAAAACTACAGCTTATTTTGTATCCACTGTACATGAAACACTGAGTGTGTCCTGGCATGGCTTGTGTCTTTGTACATCTGGCAACCCAGAGGTTGTTTTGGACGGTTAATACCATCCAGACGAATGTGTCATAAACTAATCCCCCTCATCCTAATCTCCATAAATGTAGGCTAGAAAGCCAGAATATTTGATGAACTATCCATTATCCTTTCATTGAGGGGGAATTGACCTCGTGCCCCTAGATAAAACACGTTTTCATTATATTTTATCAAAGAATGCAAAGAAAGGATTGAAATGTATAGGTAAATGGGCTAAATCTCCCATAGAAGTTACACAAAGAAGCGAACCAACATAGTAGGACACATTACATGATATGGTACAATTTCCTCTTCCTGCAAATTCAAGTGGAGAGGAGATTCAACAACACCTGGAAGACAATGGAATTTAAAAAAAATATTATTTATTGCTAAAAGTAGAAAGGTAATAGCAATAAATATGTTTTTTACTTAATTCTGTAGTCCTCCAAGTGTTGCTGAATCTCCTCTCCACTTCAGTTTACTCCTCTATTCATGCACCTTGGTTGGGGAGTGAAGTCGTGGCAATGATCCCTTCCTTTTGGGCCATGCAAATTGAAAAATAATCCATTTGTTTTTACACTGCAAAAAATGTTCTGAGACCGTCATAATAAAAGTGACACCTGTTGAGAACACATGTTTGAGAAAGAAATATCATATTTTAAAGCTATAGCCATAACACAATGTGGGTTGTTCATGGAGTAAGGAATCAAATCAAATCAAAGTTTATTTGTCACATGCGCCGAATACAACAGACCTTACAGTGAAATGCTTACTTACAGGCTCTAACCAATAGTGCAAAAAGTTATTAGGTGAACAATAGGTAAGTCAAGAAATAAAACAACAGTAAAAAGACAGACTATATACAGTAGCAAGGCTATAAAAGTAGCGAGGCTACATACAGACACCGGTTAGTCAGGCTGATTGAGGTAGTATGTACATGTAGATATGATTGAAGTGACTATGCATATATGATGAACAGAGAGTAGCAGTAGTGTAAAAGAGGGGTTGGTGGGTGGCGGGACACAATGCAGATAGATAGCCCGGTTAGCCAATGTGTGGGAGCACTGGTTGGTCGGCCCAATTGAGGAAGTATGTACATGAATGTATAGTAAAAGTGACTATGCATATATGATAAACAGAGAGCAGCAGCAGCGTAAAAAGAGGGGTTGGATGCAAATAGTCTGGGTAGCCATTTGATTACCTGTTCAGGAGTCTTATGGCTTGGGGGTAAAAACTGTTGAGAAGCATTTTTGTCCTAGACTTGGCACTCCAGTACCACTTGCCATGCGGTAGTAGAGAGAACAGTCTATGACTGGGGTGGCTGGGGTCTTTGACCATTTTTAGGGCCTTCCTCTGACACCGCCTGGTGTAGAGGTCCTGGATAGCAGGCAGCTTAGCCCCAGTGATGTATTGGGCCATACGCACTACCCTCTGTAGTACCTTGCGGTCAGAGGCCGAGCAATTGCCGTACCAGGCAGTGATGCAACTAGTCAGGATGCTATCGATGATGCAGCTGTAGAACCTTTTGAGGATCTCAGGACCCATGCCAAATCTTTTTCGTTTCCTGAGGGGAAATAGGCTTTGTCGTGCCCTCTTCACGACTGTCTTGGTGTGCTTGGACCATTCTAGTTTGTTGGTGATGTGGACACCAAGGAACTTGAAGCTCTCAACCTGCTCCACTAAAGCACCGTCGATGAGAATGTGGGCGTGCTCGGTCCTCCTTTTCCTGTAGTCCACAATCATCTCCTTAGTCTTGGTTACGTTGAGGGATAGGTTGTTATTCTGGCACCACCCGGCCAGGTCTCTGACCTCCTCCCTATAGGATGTCTCGTCGTTGTCGGTGATCAGGCCTACCACTGTTGTGTCGTCTGCAAACTTAATAATGGTGTTGGAGTCGTGCCTGGCCATGCAGTCGTGGGTGAACAGGGAGTAAAGGAGGGGACTAAGCACGCACTCCTGGGGAGCTCTAGTGTTGAGGATCAGCGAGGCAGATGTGTTGCTACCTACCCTTACCACCTGGGGATGGCCCGTCAGGAAGTCCAGGATCCAGTTGCAGAGGGAGGTGTTTAATCCCAGGGTCCTTAGCTTAGTGATGAGCTTTGAGGGCACTATGGTGTTGAACGCTGAGCTGTAGTCAATGAATAGGGTTCTCACATAAGTGTTCCTTTTGTCCAGGTGGGAAAGGGCAGTGTGGAGTGCAACAGAGATTGCATCATCTGTGGGTCTGTTTGGGCGGTATGCAAATTGGAGTGGGTCTAGGGTTTCTGGGATAATGGTGTTGATGTGAGCCATACCCCTGTTGGATTGAGTTGGAAGATGTAGCATTCTCCTAGCCATTTGTGAGGACATCATACCCCTTACAAGATGTCAGGTGGATGGTTGACCACATCTGTGATCTGGTTGACCTCATCTGGAGGTGGACAAGGACACACTGTTTCTGTGTTGTTGTCTGGTGAAGACGCATTAAATGTATTTGGAAATCAAATCCATTCATGATGTGGACACATTTGAGAGATGATCTCTGGAAAAAAGCATAGGCACAGGACACATTTTGATACCAGGTGTGGACGCAAAGCTTGTGATCGGATTACTGTATGGATCATTTATTGATGTCGTCCAGGTTTGGCCGGGGTGGGTTGTTATTGTAAATAAGAATTTGGTCTTAACTGACTTCCCTAGTTAAATAAACGTTAAATAAAAATATAATAATAAAAAATAAAAAAATTGGAATTTGAAAAGTGATTTCTAATCTAATACCATCTACAGCCCTGAATCTGAGGACTATCCATCTCCACTAGTTGTAGTTCCCTTTTCCTGTGGTTAATTAGTCCTCGGAGCAGGCTATTGGCCCAGCTTAGGCCCAACTATTACATCTGGCCAGTGCCATTCATTCTCAAGGTCATAGAGGAGAGAAAAACAATCGACTCGGTCACGTGGCACTTCAGACTGATTATTGGATTGTGCTCTGTTTGCTATCCGATCATACATCGCTTGTCATATTGGGTGTTTACTGTGTTTCATAAATTGATCATATTTGAGAGGAAATGGTGGTAAAGATGATCCTGTTGTAATGTAAGGAGGCTCAGATTGGTTTGTCCTTCAATGCTGTGCAAAGAGCTGACCTGAATGGCTATTTTGTTGGAATTTGGACGGTCATTTCTTGGGTTCGGCTAGGATAGTATCGTCACACTGTTTGTTCTACTAATGAACTAATTAACCCTGTGGTACCTGCAGTGCCAGTCGACAAGGTCGAGTAGGACGTGTGTGTGTGTGTGTGTGGGGGAGACTAACAGATTCATGTTGAAATTAATATTTCTGATGTACTGTAGTGTCCGATGTGATGGTAGTCAATGATGCTGTATGTTAAGCTGTGCACTGTGCAGGGACTAATTGATCAACAGTCAGACAGATAGATAGATCGATAGATAGATAGATAGATAACATCAGAAGATGTTTTTATCAAAGAGACGTAAAGTAATTTGTGCATACATTTCACATATGGGTTGTAGCAGGAACCAAACACACTAACCTGGCATTACACACGCCATGCTCTACCCACTGAGCTACAAAGCACCTGTAACCTTCAACCTAACCCCTAGCCTAGCTAACGTTAGCCAGTTAGCTCAAATTCGTAATATATCATACATTTAGAAAATTTGTAACATATAATACTGTAACAAATTCATAACATATTGTACGTTTTGTAAATTCATAACATATAATACAAATTATATTTCGTAACATATCATACATCGACAAATGAATACATACCATACGAAACGTAACATATCATACTAAAGTAATTGTCTCAGATTTACGTACAGAATAATATGACATGCTCTGACACCAGGATGCACTATTTGACCACTTTTACTACCTCCGGCCTATTATTACCAGTACAGTAGGGTGAGGGGTGAAAACATGTTTCGGTCTTATGACAAGACCTTAGGTAAGGTGATCACTGATACACTTGACAAAGTTCATACATTGGTTTAACAAATATATTGTATATCATCTGACAGTGCGTCATGTCACAATCTGAATGGTACTGCCAGTGATAGGACGGCAGAGCCAGGAGCGCTGCTTGTTTGAGAAGAGGTAGAAGAAAATTAGCTTTTTAGAGGGGTCCTTACGGGAAATTAATTCAATACCTTCATTGTAATTTGTCATATCCTCAAGGATGTTGCACACTTACACATTTCATCTATGCCTTTACGAGTAGATGCATACAAAAAGGAAATATCAACCACCAAAGTTTTGTTTTGCACAGTAACACAGCCAAACCACCCAAGATCACTGGCAGCTTCATCATTGACACTCTGATAATGAGGTGGGGGCTTAAAGGAGGAGGTGACATGACATACGGTGAACCAATAGCCGCTCTTTGTATCTGTCCATATAAGGTAATAACGAAAGACCCTTGGTTATAAAACTCAAGTGTCTCTTTCACCACAGTTAACATCTGTAAATATGGAGAACATGCGTATTGTCCTGATTGTCCTACATTGTAAGTACCTGCCTATCTACTGAGTTCTAAATCAATTATATTTATTTGCATCAACTCATAAGTCTATCAAGACCAATCTAGGTAACTTTAAGTGAAGTGCTGTTGTGGGAACACTTCACCTAACAGCAAACAATAATGATCAAATGCTTTGTTACTTGTAACCAGCATGCATGAGCCCTTACGACTTCTAAGGCTTATCTTATGTGGAATGCATTTCTATGTTGCAATTATCCAATGCTGTTATGTAGTCAGGATCATGACAAGATAATATTACATTACAGATACTTATAATAAATCGTACAAGGTTATGTGACCATAGTAGGCCTGTCTGCATTAATAAGTCAATTGTTACGAAATGTGTTACTGTGTGTGACTAACCTAAAACAATGATAGGAAAGTCAGTAGGCTCTATAGTCATGTCTACACTACAGGTCAAAAGTGTTAAAACACCAAGAGATTACCAGGAGTGTGCAAAGTTGTCATCAAGGCAAATGGTGGCTATTTGAAGAATGTTGTTGTTTAACACTTTTTTGATTACCACATGATTCCACATCTGTTATTTCATAGTTTTGATGTCTTCACTATTATTCTACATTGTAGAAAATATAACAAATAAAGAAAAAACGTTGAATGAGTTGTTGTTATAAAACATTTGACCGGAAGTATATATATATATATATATATATATATATCTATACACTACTTCGAACATATTTATTACAGATTGGTAATAGCAAAAATAGATAAATAATGATACTAAATGGAAGACAAACCCAAGTCTATTTCACTGGTCATCTGTTGTTGAATGTGTTATTGTAGAAAAGGTGTGAAACCACATACTGAAATATACTTTGCAACCAGCCAGGGGAGTATCACAAGTAACAGGAAGTCTGCTCACATACTACTATCAAATGTTTCTCTAAAGATTTTACACTTTGTCTGAATTTTGTCTTAATGTAAAACTTTATTATTAAAGATTGTATTTACTTGCCATTATTGTCATTATTACAGGTCTAGAACATGGTCCCAGCAATGATAAAGTAAAGCCCCGCCTTATCTCAGCTCACGGGTCACCATAGCAGCACCCACCCATGGCACGCGCTCCAGCAGGTATCTCTCACTTGTCATCCCCAAAGCCAATTCTTCCTTTGGCTGCCTTTCCTTCCAGTTCTCTGCTGCCAATGACTGGAACGAACTTCAAAAATCACTGACCTGGAGACTCATATCTCCCTTACTAGCTTAAAGCACCAGCTGTCAGAGCAGCTCACATATCACTGCACCTGTATATAGCCCATCTGTAAATAGCCCATCCAACTACCTCATCCCCATACTGTATTTATTTATTTATCTTGCTCCTTTGCATCCCAGTATCTCTACTTGCACATTTATCTTCTGCACATCTACCATTCCAGTGTTTAATTGCTATATTGTAATTACTTTGCCACCATGGCCTATTTATTGCCTTACCTCCCTTATCTCACCTCATTTGCACATGCTGTATATAGATTTTTCTACTGTATTATTGACTGTATGTTTGTTTACTCCATGTGTAACTCTGTGTTGTTGTATGTGTCGAACTGCTTGCTTTATCTTGGCCAGGTTGCAGTTGCAAATGTGAACTTGTTCTCAACTAGCCTACCTAGTTAAATAAAGGTGAAATAAAAATAAAATAATGCTGTATCAAATCCATCACCTTTGAATGCACATGATCTGATGCAGTGCAATTAAGAGGAGAAATAAGTCAGTTTAATCAAAGGTTTCAGTGAAGATTTTAAGACACGGCTTTCCAAAACTAGTGTCTCTCAATTTTCTCTCTTTTTCCATTGTAACATCTTCAGGAATAATGTTCTGATGTTGTCTCAGTGCTGCCCTCAAAATGGTATGCAGCTTGCTGTTGGTCAGAGGGACACAGGAGGACACCAGAACCTTACTTGTGCTACAACAGTGAGCTTCAGACCAGGGGAGGTATGTACTATGTCAAGTATCTCAGAGTAATGCTGTATTCATAACCAAGTGGAAAGGTAGTAATTACTAGTTGGGAAGTCATAACTACCAGTTGGATGCATTCACGTGGTTTGAATTAATTGACAATGCAGATTGGTCAATGACCAAAGAGCTGCGTAATCCAAAAATGTTGTGCTTTGTTGTTGTATTTAACTGCCCAAAACTGCTGTTTTAGAGGTCATTTCGTTAGTAGGTGACGTCAAAGCTCAGGGATGATAGATGAGTTTCCCACTAGTAATTACCAGTCAGAGGGGTGTTCAAGTGGATTCTTCCAAGTCGTATGTGGTAAATACCCACTTGGTTATGAACGCAGCTTAAGAGTGTTTAACCACTGTTGGAAGGAGTGGAGGACCAAGATGCAGCGTGGTATATGTTCATCTTTATTATTTGAACTGAACACTGATTAACAACACACACAAAAAACAACGAAGAGCACGAACTAAACAGTTCTGTCTGGTGCAGAAAGACACAAAACAGAAAACAACTACCCACACCACACAGGTTGGAAAAGGCTACCTAATCAGAGGCAACGATAGACAGCTGCCTCTGATTGAGAACCACACCCGGCCAAACACACAGAAATAGAAAACATAGAACCCACAACATAGAATGCCCAACCCAACTCACGCCCTGACCAAACCAAAATAGAGACATTAAAGGATCTCTAAGGCCTCCTGGGTGACAATCAAATGAAATCAGCCAAGACCTCAGAAAACAACTGCAGACCTCCACAAGTCTGGTTCATCCTTGGGACCAATTTCCAAATGCCTGAAGGTACCACGTTCATCTGTACAAACAATAGTATGCAAGTATAAACACCATGGGATCACGCAGCCGTCATTCCGCTCAGGAAGGAGACGTGTTCTGTCTCCTAGAGATGAACATACTTTGGTGCGAAAAGTGAAAATCAATCCCAGAATAATAGCAAAGGACCTTGTGAAGTTGTTGGAGGAAACAGGTACAAAAGTATCTATATCCACAGTAAAACGAGTCCTATATCGACGTAACCTGAAAGGCCGCACAGCAAGGAAGAAGCTCCAAAACCGCCAAAGAAAGCCAGACTAGGGTTCACAACTGCACATGGGGTGTAGAGGGGTGCATAATGGGCGGCAGAGAAGTCAGGCGCAGGAGAGCAGAACTTGGTAATAACCGGAGATTTATTAAGCAAAACCATCGGCATCCAGAACAACAAGAGTAAATGGTCACAATAACCCGTTGTGCGCTCCAAGGGAACGTGCACAAGCACTACAATACATTTACATTTACATTTAAGTCATTTAGCAGACGCTCTTATCCAGAGCGACTTACAAATTGGTGCTTTCACCTTATGACATCCAGTGGAACAGCCACTTTACAATAGTGCATCTAGGTCTTTTAAGGGGGGTGAGAAGGATTACTTTATCCTATCCTAGGTATTCCTTAAAGTGGTGGGGTTCAGGTGTCTCCGGAAGGTGGTGATTGACTCCGCTGTCCTGGCGTCGTGAGGGAGTTTGTTCCACCATTGGGGGGCCAGAGCAGCGAACAGTTTTGACTGGGCTGAGCGGGAACTGTACTTCCTCAGTGGTAGGGAGGCGAGCAGGCCAGAGGTGGATGAACGCAGTGCCCTTGTTTGGGTGTAGGGCCTGATCAGAGCCTGGAGGTACTGAGGTGCCGTTCCCCTCACAGCTCCGTAGGCAAGCACCATGGTCTTGTAGCGGATGCGAGCTTCAACTGGAAGCCAGTGGAGAGAGCGGAGGAGCGGGGTGACGTGAGAGAACTTGGGAAGGTTGAACACCAGACGGGCTGCGGCGTTCTGGATGAGTTGTAGGGGTTTAATGGCACAGGCAGGGAGCCCAGCCAACAGCGAGTTGCAGTAATCCAGACGGGAGATGACAAGTGCCTGGATTAGGACCTGCGCCGCTTCCTGTGTGAGGCAGGGTCGTACTCTGCGGATGTTGTAGAGCATGAACCTACAGGAACGGGCCACCGCCTTGATGTTATTTGAGAACGACAGGGTGTTGTCCAGGATCACGCCAAGGTTCTTAGCGCTCTGGGACGAGGACACAATGGAGTTGTCAACCGTGATGGCGAGATCATGGAACGGGCAGTCCTTCCCCGGGAGGAAGAGCAGCTCCGTCTTGCCGAGGTTCAGCTTGAGGTGATGATCCGTCATCCACACTGATATGTCTGCCAGACATGCAGAGATGCGATTCGCCACCTGGTCGTCAGAAGGGGGAAAGGAGAAGATTAATTGTGTGTAGTCAATTCGTCGTCAACAATAAACAATCCCACACAAAGACATGGGGGGGAACAGAGGGTTAAATACACAACAAGTAAATGAGGGAATTGAAACCAGGTGTGAGGTAAAACGACAAAACAAATGGAAAATGAAAAGTGGTTCGACGATGGCTAGAAGACCGGCGACGCCGAGCGCCGCCCGAACAAGGAGAGGACCTGACTTCGGCGGAAGTCGTGACATGGGGACAATGATCATACTTTTTGGAGAAATGTCCTGTGGTCTGATAGAACAAAAATAGAATTGTTTGGCCATAATGACCATCGTCATGTTTGGAGGAAAAAGGGGGAGGTTTGCAAGCCGAAGAACAACATCCCAACCGTGAAGCACGGGGGTGGCAGCATCATGTTGTGGGTGTCCTTTGCTGCAGGAGGGACTGGTGCACTTCACAAAATAGATTGCATCATCTCAAGACATCGGTAAGGAAGTTGAAGCTTGGTTGCAAATGGGTCTTCCAAATGGACAATGAACCCAAGCATACTTCCAGTTTTGGCAAAATGGCTTAAGGACAACATAGTCAAGGTATTGGAGTGGCCATCACAAAGCCCTGACTTCATTCCTATAGAACATTTGTGGACAGAACTGAAAAAGCAAGGAGGCCTACAAACGTGACTCAGTTACACCAGCTCTGTCAGGAGGAATGGGCCAAGAGGGAGGGGTAATGTCACGTCCGCTCCTGCTTTTCCCTTTCCCTGGCACTTGAGGGCGCCAGATTACCCTGCATCACACGCTCCTGCCATCCCTCGTCACTCGCATCAGCGTTATTGGACTCACCTGGACTCACTTATCACATGTTAATTTCCTCCCCTATATTTGTCTGCTCCCTTGCTCTGTTCCCTGCTGATGCAGGGAAATGATACTAGATTACTTTAGAAAAAAAAATTGGTGTTGACTGATCAGATCAAATGATGACATAAAGAGCCGTTGTGTTGAAACTCCGTGCGATGTTTAACAGTGAGAATCGCAGAATGACTAAATGACTGAGAGTTTGACTGTGTGATATTAGATTGCTTCTTGTGTAAATATTTTCTGTCTGGATTTTAATGATTTGTATAAATGATTTGCATTGTATTGTTTTTGTCTTTTGAATTTGTTTCTGGCGCTATTCCTGTCTCGTCTCTGTCCATTATAATGAAATGTTTTACTCCCCATACCTGCTTCGTCTCTCCAGCGTCATTCCGCGTGACAAAAAGCTGAAGCAAATCATTCTCTCTACTATTATTCTGACATTTCACATTCTTAAAATAGTGGTGATCCTAACTGACCTAAAACAGGGAATTTTTACTAGGATTAAATGTCAGGAATTGTGAAAAGCTGAGTTTAAATGTATTTGGCTAAAGTGTATGTGAACTTCCCACTTCAACTGTATGTCTTACACTGTACTGGTTGTCTATGGCATTCAGCAAGGCACAGTGTTTGTACCTCTATACTTCTGCATATCATTAGTCAGAGCATACTTGGATTTTACTATAATGTCATAAAACTGTTGTATTTTACAATCCAGTTAACCTTCTCTGATGATGCATTTGATAATTAATTTTATATAATTGTATATACACTAAAATATAAACACAAATATAAACACAACATCAAGTCAACTCAAACTTTATTTGTCACATGCACCGAATACAACATGAAATACTTACTATGGTCAGGGGTACTGCCCTGACCATAGAGAGCTGTTTATTCTCTGTTGGTTGGGGAGTGATAGTGACTAGGGTGGATCATCTAGGTGATTCATGGTTTATGTTGGCCTGGTATGGTTCCCAATCAGAGACAGCTGTTTATCGTTGTCTCTGATTGGGGATCATATTTAGGCAGCCATTTCCTCATTGTGCTTGTGGGATCATGTCTACAGATAGTTGCCTGTGTGCACACCAGTAGCATCACGTTTCATTTTTGCTTGTTTGCTTGTTTGCTTGTTTGCTTGTTTGCTTGCTTGCTTTTGTTTGTTTGTTTGGTTTGTTTGGTGAGTTTCTATTAATTAAAATATGTGGAACTCTACGCAAGCTGCGCCTTGGTCCAATCATTATGACGATTGTGACAATCAATAAAATGCAGTTGTGTTTGTTGTCCGTCGCTTCTGCCTGCCCAAACCATAACCCCCCCCCTGCCACCATGGGGCACTGTTCACAACGTTAACATCTTCAAACCTATGGCCCACACGATGCCATACACAACCTGAGGTTGTGAGGCCTGTTGGATGTACGGCCAAATTCTCTAAAACAACGTTGGAGGCAGCTTAAGGTAGAGAAATTCACATTAAATTCTCTGGCAACAACTCTGGTGGACATTCCTGCAGTCAGCATGCCAATTGCACGCTCCCTCAAAACTTGAGACATCTGTGGCATTTTGTTGCGTGACAGAACAGCATATTTTAGAATTATTATTGTCCCCAGCACAAGGTGCACCTGTGTAATGATCATGCTGTTCTTGGCAACGGGGGAAATGTTCACTAACCGGGATATAAACTAATTTTTGAAAGCCTTGTGTGTCACGCCCTGATCTGTTTCACCTGTCTTTGTGATTGTCTCCACCTTCCTCCAGGTGTCGCCCATCTTCCCCATTATCCACTGTGTATTTATACCTGTGTTCTCTGTTTGTCTGTTGCCAGTTAATTTTGTTCCTCAAACCTACCAGCATTTTTCCTCTTGCTCCTCTATTGTCTATATTCCTGTTTTCCCGGTTTTGTCCTTTTTGCCTGCCTGCCGTCCTGTACCTTCGCCCTCTTCTCTGGATTACCGACCTCTGCCTGCCCTGACCCTGAGCCTGCCTGCCGTCCTGTACCTTCGCCCTCTTCTCTGGATTACCGACCTCTGCCTGCCCTGACCCTGAGCCTGCCTGCCGTCCTGTACCTTCGCCCTCTTCTCTGGATTACCGACCTCTGCCTGCCCTGACCCTGAGCCTGCCTGCCGTCCTGTACCTTCGCCCTCTTCTCTGGATTACCGACCTCTGCCTGCCCTGACCTTAAACCTGCCTGCCGTCCGGTACTTTTGCCCCACTAGTCTGGATTACTGACCTCTGTCTGACCTGACCCTGCCTGCCATCCTGTACCTTTGCCTGCCTGTGTTCTAATTAATAAACTTTTGTTACATCGACATTGCCTGCACCTGGGTCTTACCTTCAAATGTGATATTGTGTGCACATGGAACATTTCTGGAATCTATTCAGCTCATGAAACATGGGACCAACACTTTGCAAGTTGCTTTTATATTTTTGTACAGTGTAAATATATATATAAAAAACTGGGAACAGATTCATTTACAGATTGGTAATAGCAAAAATGTATACATAATGATACTAAATGGATGACAAACCCAAGTCTATGTTAATGTTCATCTGTTGTTGAATGTGTTGCTGTAGAAAAGGTGTGAACCCACAAACCAAATACTAAAACTATCAAATGTTTCTCAAAGGTTTTATAGTCATTATTACAGGTCTAGAACATGGTCTCAGCAATGATGTCAGTTTAAGGTTTCAGTGAAGATTTTAAGACATGGATTTCCAAAACTTGTGTTTCTCAATTTTCTCTCTTATTCCATTGTAACATCTTCAGGATTAATGGTTTAAATTCAGCTGATGTTATCTCAGTGGTGCCCTCAAAATGGTACGCAGCTTGCTGTTGGTCAGAGGTGCTACAACACCAAGGTTCAGCTCAGGGTCCGTTGCTGTCCCAGTCTTATATTGTAAGTACTGTAGCTAACAAATTCTTCACAATTCTTAATGTTTCTTGTCATGATTTTGTTACTTAGAAATGTTCCTAAAGTGTCTTTGACACATCTTGAGATCTAATTCGATGTTCTTTTCTCATTAGGCTTAATGATAATATCTGCTTATCTGAAGACCTCCAATTCAACGACTGTCACAGTTAGTCCTGGGGGCACCGTTTTTCTGGACTACAATGTAAAACACCATGAAGAAACCATTTGGTACAGACAGCGATGCGACAAGGTGCCCTTCCACATAATGTCTACTACCACAAAGACTGGAGGAGGGAATATTCAACATAAAGGTTCTGGAGGTTTTTCTACTAAACATATCCAAAGCAACAAGTCCATCAGTCTGATCATCAACAACATCACTGAATCTGTTTTAGGACTCTACTATTGTACTTCTAATGGAAAGGTTTAGTCTGGCTGCATCCTTAGCTATACTGGTGATGGTATGTACTAAATAGCGTAATTGAACTTTCTTGCTATTTCTCTGAATAGATTGATGAGTAAAGTCTATCAATGGAAATGTATATTTCCTTGAAACAGATCAGACCAGTGGGTCAAAGACATCGTCTCATTCTCAGTCTACTGATGCTCTGTCTTCAGCAACTCCGTCCTCTGATCAGTGCTGGATGCTGGTGGCCATCTTGTCTCCTTTCTGTGTCATCTTTGCTATGGCTGCTCTGCTCTCCTCTGTCGGTGCCTGGTGAATCTATAAAAGAAAAGGTCAAGCTTTTTTACTAAAAGGGATTTGTTATTGGCATGCAAGTGTTGTTCTGTGTTTATTTGGAAATATTGGAGGGTTTACCACTGTTTATTCATGATTGATTGATAGTTCAGAATATTTGATATGATCAAATTAAATATGTATTTGCATATTTACCAATTAAATACATTTTGTAATTCTCTTCAACTACTTTGCTCCATGTTTATGCAAAAGATCTCTGATGAAATAACATCTAATTAGCATAATAAATACATCCTCATACAAATCCATCAGTTTAAGATAGAGATATTTTTGCATTAGACGCGTCTCAATCCGCCTATGTCGCAATTCCGCATCTGCAGTGAAAGGTGACAGAGCTAGAGCGGTGTTTGTCAGACCATGAGACATCCCGAAAATCGGTGTTCTCACAAAATCGTATGCAGCCTCTGAATGGTTTGGCCTCTCACGAACACAACGTTATTAACCGTTTTGCTTTACGACCCCCACAAGCGTCTTGGGGCTCATCTGAAGTCGGTACAGCCAATTTGCCAACTTCTGTCTGTAGTGTCCAAACAGTTTGGGCCACACACTAATATGACCCCTCTGTGGAAAGGTGAGATTCTCATGACCATGTACATGTTCTGCTCTAGGACACCTACATGGCTCACAGGACTTGTCTGAAGGTCCCCCGGCACCAGTTTAAAAAATGAATGGAAGTATATTTGGAGACTGGTTTAGTGCCAAAAATAAGGGGTTAAATACATTTTTTAAAATGTATTTCCTTTCTTTCAGATACAGGACAGACACCTCAGAACAAACTTGCTTTAGATTTTTTGTAGTAAATATGTTATTCGATGCATTTGCATGGGCTGATAACAGTATGGAAAAAAATTCGGAATATTTTTTTTCCTTTTTTGGGGGGGATACTTCAAGGGGTCTTAAAATTCATAATCAAATAGCAAAATTATCCTTCCTATGACCTTATTAAAACAATTCTATTTAGCTTAGTGGAAATCCCCCCCCCCCCTGCGCTATTTGATGCTCTGTGAGAGAGGTTGGCATGCTAATGCTATTTTGGTTGAGGTTGGGATTTCAGGTCCTATAATATTTTGAATATCTTTTTATTTATGACAACAGTGGTTTATCTTCAATGTGTTATATTCTCTTCCGGTGTAATTTCCTACTTGACACAGTTTTTTTCCCTTACAGACAGAGGATGAAGGACTGACCTACAGTACATTACACTTCTCTAACAAAGGTCAAAGAGGCAAAGGTAGGTATCCGATGCAGCACATTTTAAGGGTAGAGCGATGTTTGGTCTGACTCAGAAGGTGCCAACAGTTTTACCACAAGAAGTAAATATAAAAGTACTATTCTAATATTAAAATAAGCAAACGAGGCAGATCTGTTGATAATAAACTAATATTGAGGTGTCATGGGGGCTCGTTCCTTAAATGTGTTGCAACATACTGTTGTTGGGAAAATGGTGGAATGGTAAGTCACATGTGTTAGTTACAGTGCTTGGCAATAAAACCCTGTTTGAATTCATTCTGCTTCCAGTGTTGTACTTGCTATCCACACCACCATGCTATTACCTAATGTACTACTACTACTAAATATTAGACCACTTTAAATTAGACTACTTTTGAGGACCAAAAACATCTTACAAACTTTGGAGTTCATTATCGCTGAGAAATGTACATAATTAAGAAAAATATGACTATACAGTGTCTATTGTAACTGATTCTTCTTACATGTTATCCTTGCAGACTATATCTGTATTTCTGTGCATGGGTTTACCATGAATGTGAGAAACCACATTTCCAACCACTGAGAATCACATAGGCTGGTGTCAACAGGTTGCTGGCTTCTCACATCTCTCAAACATAGGTCTTCTCATAAAGACGCTGTTTTCTTCACCATTATGAAGTACAGGATGTTGTTTCCAACCACAACAGCTTTTGTTAGACCAAGAGGTTGACATAGCAAGCCACACAAGGCCAGAATACATGTACAACAACACAAATGTATATGAATATATACAGTACCAGTCAAAAGTTTCATTCAATGGTTGTTTTTTTGTTTCTACCATTTTCTACATTGTAGAATAGTGAATACATCAAAACTTTGAAATAACATACGGAATCATGTAGTAAACCAAAAAGTGTTTAAAAAAATCTAAATATGTTATATTTGAGATTATTCAAAATGTCCAACCTTTGCCTTGATGACAGCTTTGCACACACTTTGCATTCTGTTAACCATGTTCACCTGTAAAAAATAAAGAAAAACCCTTGAATGAGTAGGTGTGTCCAAACTTTTGACTGGTACTATATAAATAAAAGAGAGGTACTAAATTACTGTTGGAGGAGTACTCTCATTAAAAAAAACAACAATAAGTGTAATTTTAGATACATGTGTATAGTCTGGAAAGACCACTTCACATGTTGGGTGTACATAATGTACTGCAGCCACTTTGAGAAAGGGGGACACGCTGAACAACTAATTTAAACAGTAAAGGTGTGTGAGAAAAAGGTCTGAAACAAATGCATGCAGTTGTTACGGCATTCATCGGAAGAAGAGGAGTCGTCAGACCAAAATGCAGCGGGGTACGTGTTCATCTTTAATATACTGAACTGAACACTAAGATACAAAATAACAATGGGAATAGCCTAAACAGTTCTGCAAGGTGCAACCAACACTAAACAGAAAATAACCACCCACAACTAACAGTGGGAAAACAGGCTACCTAAGTATGGTTCTCAATCAGAGACAACGAAAGACAGCTGTCCCTGATTGAGAACCATACCCGGCCAAAACCTAGAAATATCAAACCTAGACATACAATTTACGGTAAGGGCGTGACAGTAGTGCATCACTATTATCCATTTACCAGGACTGGAGGAGTTGGAGATATGTTACAACAACCTCCCTGACATATTACTTAAGATTAAATTACATTAAATGATAGCTTTGAAGCCGGAGAATGTGGAGGCTTGTGTGAGAGCGATCTGTGTCCTGCACAACTACATCAAGAGGAAATTCCAGGGCAAGGGGAGCAAGGGGTCGCAAAGGTCAACCCTGGTGGAGGAGAGGCGTCCAAGAGAAGGCATGCAGGAGGTCACCCAGGCAGGGGGCAACAACACCACCAGGGTGGCAAAATTAGTGAGGGAGACACTGACGGAGTACCTCATCTCTGAAAACGGGTGCCGTTCCATGGCAGAACGATGTCTGATCCTACTCTCCTTCGTAATGTCACTCAGAAATCAAACTGCTTTTTCAAGAGCCACCCACCACTTACCAAAAAGAACAAAGTAAATTCCATTACATCACATTGTGTGTCTTATTTCTCACCTATATTGCATTCCCCTATCAGTAAAAAGTGAAGCTTATCCAACTTCATTAAAAAACAGGTTATCACATGGATGTTTGGAAACAAAAGTGACAAAAGTGTACATAAGAGGGATAAAATAATATAAAAAAAGAATACACTACTACTGAGCCAATTACAAGGGCCACCAAAGTCATACAGACGTATCCGTTGAATTATTTATATTCATAAGGAAGTAGTCTGTGCATAACAACAGTTGACATGGAGAGATGTAAGCTGTCAGATGTGAATCGTTTCCCCAGTGACATTTAATAGTTCATGTTGAATTGTAGGCCTGTTATAATAACATTGTTAGAACATAAGATGAAAAAAGTTGTGATAAATAAATAAGCTAGATATGTTAGGCTACACTATTATAGCCGTAGTTGAGTATATAGCCATAATTATAGTTCAAATTGGAGATGGAAGCCTATTGGAGGAAACTGAAATAAGACAAACTTTTCAAAAAGTCACAGAAGTCACATTGGGGAACGAATCAGTACAGAGTTCTCTGGTGTGTACATCAACCAATGTTAATTTCATATACAAACTAAAACCTACAAAAACACCCTGTCTGTCAGTAGAAGATGTTTTCATTTTATCCACCATTGAAGTTAAGCTCACTGATACTAACGCACCACAAACCACAGGAACACTAATAGTAGAGAAATAGATCTGTTCCCTTTTCATAAGACCACATCATTCAGTGAAGACAAATATTAAAAGTGTAGGAACAAAAGAGGGCACTGTAACACAAACATTTGTGGCCAAAAAATAGTTGGGCTTCACAGCTAGGGCTTGATTCATTTAATACAGGGATGGGTAACTGGGGTCCATCAAATTAAAGGTTTTGGTCACATACACATATTTAGCAGATGTTATTGTGGGTGTAGTGACATGCTTGTAGACTAATTTCACAAAAAAATGTATTAATATATGTATATGTACAGTGCCTTCAGAAAGTATTCAGTCCCCTTGACTTTTTCAACATTTTGTTACGTTACAGCCTTATCCTAAAATGTATTAAATAAATACAAATCCTTAGCAATCTACACACAATATTCCAGAATTTCAAAGTGAAAACCTTTTTTTTTTTGCAAATTCATAAAATAATTTGAACAGAAATACATTATTTACATAAGTATTAAGACCTTTTGCTATGGGACTTGAAATTGAGCTCAGGTGCATCGTGTTTCCATTGATCATCCTTGAGATGTTTCTACAACTTGATTGGAGTCCACCTGTGGTAAATTCAATTGATTGGACATGATTTGGAAATGTATTATTTCTGTTTTTTATTATTTAATAAATTAGCAAAAATGTCTAAAAACGTCTTTATGCTTTGTCATTATGGGGTATTGTGTGTAGATAGATGAGAGGGAAAATAACAATTTAATAAATTTTATTATAAGGCTGTAACCTAACAAAATGTGGAAAAAGTCAAGGGGTCTGAAATACAGTGCATTCAGAAATTATTCAGACACCTTGACTTTTTTGGTCAATCTACACGCAATACCCCATAATGACAAAGCAAAAACAGGTTTTTAGAAATCTTTGCTAATTTATTACAAATAAAAAACGGAAAAATCACATTTACATAAGTATTCAGGCCCTTTGCTCAGTACTTTGTTGAAGCACCTTTGGCAGCGATTACAGCCTCGAGTCTTCATGGGTATGGGCACACCTGTATTTGGTGAGTTTCTCCCATTCTTCTCTGCAGATCCTCGCAAGCTCTGTCAGGTTAGATAGGGAGCGTCGCTGCACATCTATTTTCAAGTCTCTCCAGAGATGTTTGATCGGGTTCAGGTCCGGGCTCTGGCTGGGACACTCAAGGACATTGAGAGACTTGTCCTGAAGTCACTACTGTGTTGTCTTGGCTGTGTGCTTAGGGTCGATGTCCTGTTGGAAAGTGAAAAAGGTCCTGTTTGTGGAAAAAGTCAAAGTGTCTGAATACTTTCCAAAGGCACTGTATCTGTGACCAACAGATGCTTATCTGTATTACCAGTCATGTGAAATCCATAGATGAAGGCCTAATACATATATTTAAATGTTATTATTTCCTTATATGAACTGTAACTCAGTAAAATCGTTGCATGTTGCGTTTATATTGAGAACAAGTGAAGTTTTCCATAAACTTTTAATTAATAATTTAGGATTTTATCACTTGACATATCAATCCTATAGTGGGAAGGATCCTATAAATCAAAACTGAATGCCTGTAACACTCCGAATAAATGAATAATGTGCATTTGAAGATTTGTCTCTGGTCATGCAACTACAATACAGGCTGGATGTCTAAACAAAGTCAATTCTGAATATCAATAGATTTTTAGATTAATTCTCATCAATGACAACGGTCTAGAACTGATTTACCACTCAACTGTCTAGTATCCGGGTTAATGATTATATAATTGACTAAGTGTCTCTTTCCTTGTAAAATGTTGACAGCTGAAAAGAAAACATTGTATTGCTATGATGCTCAAACTTAACTAAATCGCTACATTCACCGACACAGGATAAACTTTAACCCTCATGCTGGCCCTGACCAAACAGGTAAGTTGCCTCTCACTTTAGCTGCATTTCTCCACATGGCCAGACAAACAAAACTTGGGGGAAACACTACCCAACAGGCGGGGGCGAAGGACACCGTCTACCAGCCGTCCCCGCGGACTAGCTAGGTTGCTAGTTAGCTAGCACACGGTGTCACCCCCTCCTGCTCTGTACCGGATAAATCCGTGGCTGACATATGGGGGCGAGGACACTGTGTACTAGCTAGTTTGAGTTAACGACATCGTGTGCTAGCTAGCTTATTAGCTAACATACGGTTGCGCCCCCGTCTGCTGTGAGTCCTCCTTGCTAGCTAGCTGGAGCGACAGTGCTCAAGAAGCGGGGCAAAGGAACACTGTCTACCGTGTATGTCTAGCATGCTACCATTATCGCCCCAGACCCTTCGTCTGTGGTTTATCTAACGCCACCTACTGTACTGGAGGCCCCCCCATGCCTGTACTAAATGTATATTTGACCAAATGAAGTATAAAGAGGGGTTCCTACAAATGCAGGAATGCCCCGAATGCGGGCCGCAATTGCACCCTTCTCGAAAATCTTGTTTATCTTGACCTTCGGCTCCAAAAACTGCTCAAACAGACCAGTCGATTTGCACTGACGTGCTCGAACGTGCGCGTCCTCGCTATTTAGTGACAAAGATGGCGGCCGCCGCCGGATCAGGTAATCTAATTTCCCGTTCACACATATGTGATATTCATTTGAGGAGCTTGTATTTCACGTTTAATTTAATAGCTATATTACATTCCGTTATGAAACATTAATCTCAAAGACATTCCACAATTTCCCGAGACATGTTTACTAGATGAATGTGGGTGAGTTCGGTTAGCCAGTATTGCTAGCTACTAACTAGCTAACGTTAGCGCAGTTTGCTCTTCTCCGACTATTTGTAACTCTCGACCAACTCACTTGGTGTATTTAACATATTAATTGATTCTGCCATAATTTGTATATAAAATATTGTATTTGTGGTTTAGCCATCGTCTGTGTATTCGTCTAACTTACTAGCTAGCTTATTCAACTGCAGCGTCATGTTTCTGCGCAGCTAACATTACTAGTAACGTTAGCTGGTACCAGTGGCAGCTGAACCGGAGACAACTTACAAATCGAGCTTGGCGGAACTAGTATACATGTTTCGAATAACTGAAATAGCTAACTATAGCTGGCATCTGTCAAAATGCATTTCTCCAACTGTTTGTTAGCGGTTAGTTAAGTCAACGGTGTGGGTATAATTTGTGGAACGTTCCAACAGGAATCTGTTCCAAAAACGTAATAAAGTACAAAGTTGCCAACAAACAACGCATACAAAGTAACTTAGCACGATCAATTCACCTAGCTAACTAGCTGCCGCATAGGCATCAACTCTAAACTTAGGCCATACCCGGTATCTTATTCGGCCGCTATACAACTTTGGATGCGTTGTTTGTTGGCAACCTTGTTATTTACTTAGTTATTGGAACAGATTCATGTTGGAACGTAACACAAATTATACCCACCCAGTAAAATGAAAAGTAACGAGAACTAGCTAGTTATCTATTATAGATAAGAGTAGTTTTACATTGTTAACTAGGTAGCCCCGCACCTCTGATTCAGAGGGGTTGGGTGAAATGCGGAAGATGCATTCAGTTGCACAACTGACTAGGTATCCCCCTTCCCTTTTCGATACCTAACTAGCAAGTGCACTTTGGCCATCAGCTACACACCCACAACTTGAGAAAGTGATGGCTATGGCAATTGCATGTGTCAGATTCAGAGGTGCGTGAATAATATACGACAGCTAGTTACTTGGTTCCTACTAATAGTATTTGATTAGCTAACATACAATTAGCAGGGGAGGGTTGTGTTAAATGAATCACTATCAAAATTCATAGAATTAGGCCTAGCTACATGTTTGCCTAACATTTTGATGAAAGGAATGGAACAATCTAACGGAGTACTGCAGTTTTGCTCCACACTGCAGTTTTGCTCCACACATTATAGATCCTAAGTGACTTAAAACCTCTCAAGCATCATCCGGTTTTTACCTTTCATGTCTTACTGTATTACAATGAACAGTATTTTCAACCTTGCTCCACACTTTGCATTTTTTATGAACAATTCAACTTGAGTCAACTTGGCACCCTGCTCTGTGTGCAGAGCAGTGAATTTTCAGTTTACGTTGTAGTAACTACTAGATATGTGTGGTTGAAAAATGTCTGCTTTGAACCTTGTATGTTTTAAAAGTCATCAAAGTTCCCCGTAACTTCCGGCTACTGGAGGAGCTGGAAGAGGGCCAGAAGGGTGTTGGAGACGGGACAGTGAGCTGGGGACTGGAGGACGACGAGGACATAATGCTGACCCGCTGGACAGGCATGATCATAGGGCCTCCCAGGGTAATGGAAAACCAATGACGCACACACACAAACGCCATAAGGCCTCTCAGGGTGACAGACCAAACACCGTCACGCCACAGAAATCCTTACTTTCCCAGTCCTGGTTTCCTCAATTCTTTTGAAGTGCATTGTATTTCCTTCTCTAAATTATAAGCATTGAGGAAGTGAGGAAACAAGGACGTCGCAAATGGATTTGACAGCTAATGCCATTTTTTCTGACACAGCAACGTCGCTTTTCACATCTATAGCCACAGTTGACGATCAATATGGAGTCACCTCTATTTTAACCCCAATTGAGGAATGGAAACATGGAACATTTTGATTTTAGAGGATGGGCTGCTGCTCAATCATAGCCAAGAACACTGCTTCAGCTAAACCATGCACACCGCAGGTCAGCTCTAAACCATGCACACCGCAGGTCAGCTCTAAACCATGCACACCGCAGGTCAGCTCTAAACCATGCACACCGCAGGTCAGCTCTAAACCATGCACACCGCAGGTCAGCTCTAAACCATGCACACCGCAGGTCAGCTCTAAACCATGCTCAAGTAGCAGGTGAAATCGCTAGCTAGTTAGTTAGCAGTTTGCACTAATAGCAGCCATCATTGTGTGATGTCACCCGCCCTGAGACCTAAAGTAGTGTTGCCCTCACCCAACCTAAACCATGATTTTGTCAGCTTATGAAGTACATGTGTTTTTGTTGTTGATGCTTGTGAGCATGAACAAAGAGGATAAACATAGCATAAATCACCTTTCTCCCAGTGGAGGAACCAATCATTTACAGTGCCTTCTGGAAAGTATTCAGACCCCTTGACTTTTTCCACATTTTGTTACGTTTACATCCTTATTCTAAAATAGATTGAAAAATAATAATCCTAAATCCGCCCACAATACCCCATAATGACAAAGCAAAAATAAGTATTCAGATCCTGAGCTATGTGACTCGATATTGAGCACAGGTGAATCCTGTTTCTGTTGATCATCCTTGATTGTAGTCCACCTGTGGTGAATTGATTGGACATTTGGAATCACGGCAGTCTATATAAGGTCCCACAGTTGACAGTGCATGTCTGAGCAAAAACCAAGCCATGAGGTCGAAATAATTGTTCGTAGAATTCCAAGATAGGATTGTCGATGCACAGATCTGGTGGAGGGTATCAAAACATTTCTGCAGCATTGAAGGTCCCCCAAGAACACAGTGGCCTCATTCATTCTTAATTGGAAGAAGTTTGGAACCACCAAGACTCTTCTTAGAGCTGTCCGCCCAGCCAAACTGAGCAATTTGGGGAAAAGGGCCTTGGTCGGGACAGAGTTCCTCTGTGGGGATGGGAGAACCTTCCAGAAGGACAACAATCTCTGCAGCACTCTACCAATCAGGCCTTTATGGTAGAGTGGCCAGACAGAAGCCACTCCTCAGTAAAAGGGACCTGTTAGCCAGCTTGGAGTTTGCAAAAAAGGCACCTAAAGGACGCCGACCATGAGAAACAAGATTCTCTGGTATGATGAAACCAAGATTGAACTCTTTGGCCTGAATGCCAAGTGTCACGTCTGGAGGAAACCTGGCACCCCCTCTACGGTGAAGCATGGTGGTGGCAGCATCATGCTGTGGGGCTGTTTTTCAGGGACTGGGAGACTAGTAAGGATCGAGGGAAAGATGAGTGGAGTAAAGTACAGAGAGATCCTTGATGAAAATTTGCTCCAGAGCGCTCAGGACCTCATACTGGGGAGAAGGTTCACCTTCCAACAAGACAATGACCCTAAGCACACAGCCAAGACAATGCCGGGTTGGCTTCGGGACAAGTCTCTGAATGTCCTTGAGTGGCCCAGCCAGAGCCCAGACTTGAACCCGATCTAACATCTCTGGAGAGACCTGACAGTAGCTGTGCAGCAACTCTCCCCATCCAACCTGACAGAGCCCGAATACAGGTGTGCCAGGCTTGTAGTGCCATACCCAAGAATACTTGATGCTATAATCGCTGCCAAAGGCACTTTAACAGAGTACTGAGTAAAGGGTCTGAATACTTGTGTAAATGTTATATTTCCGTTTTTATTTTTATAAATTAGCTGAAAATTCTAAACCTGTTTTTACTTTGTCAGGGGAGGGTTGTGTTGATTGATGATGGAAAAAAGCTATTTAATACATTTTAGAATAAAGCTGTAACGTAACAATGTGAAAAGTCAAGTAGTCTGAATGCTTTCCGAAGGCGCTGTGTGTATCTCACTCACACACACCATTGGGAGGAACATACCGTGAGCGCGACAGCAATATAATTGAAATAGAAAAATTCAAATTCTATTGGGACAGCCACAGGCGTTCTGCAAACAAAGGAAGAAACATCCATGAGTCCAAGAACCACACGCTTTCTGTCCCAGATGCACCTCCGTTTTGCAGGCTCCTTTTAATTAACAACATAGGCCAATACTAAACTGGAGCCAGCAGGGCAATCATAGGCCTTCAACAAGCTTACTTACTGTCATGGTTCACCGCTCATGATGATAACCAAGACAGCTACCCACTACCACGTGACAAACTTTGATTTGATTTGACAGCTACCCCCTATCATGCAGGCTTTATATTGAACCAAAACCTGTTTCAGGAATTAAATCTTGCCTTCTTTCTGATGTCTTTCTTCCAGACAATCTACGAGAACAGGATGTACAGTCTAAAGGTAGAATGTGGACCCAGATATCCTGAGTCTCCCCCTTTTGTCCGATTTGTGACCAAGATCAATCTGAATGGCGTGCACAACTCAAACGGTGTGGTAAGTCTCAGGTCATAGATGTCCTGTTCGGGTTGGAAACCTTTTTTGTATTTTGGAGTATGTGGCCTGAAGGCCTACAGCTTGCAAAGCACAGCGGATTCATTACCTACAGACGCAGGACTGGTTTTCCAGACCCAGATGGAGTCCTAGACTAAAAAGCACTTGAAACTCTACTGAACATGGGTTTTAGTCCAGGAATCTGTGTTTGTTTGAGGGTACTTTTGTCCTTGTCTGAGCTGAAGGCACCAATGAGCATTAAAAAAAGATAATAAATTAGCTAAGGTTTGAAACCCAATTTTCTTCTACGGAGGCCATAGCGGTCTTAGAATACTCATACTAACCATACTATTTGCGATGTAAATTGAGTGTAAAGTAAGCTTATTGGTCATAATATGGGTATAGTTAGTATACCCTTAACTACATTCGCCAAAGTATACAAGCAGTGGACACTTTCTGTGCTCTTAGGGCCCATAATGCAATTCTTCAGAAAATGGGCGTGGCTTCACAACGGTCTCAGATTTCAAGAAATGCTGGAAAATATTCAGCCGAAGTCCGAGAGCGGATACAAATTCATTGCTTTAACTAATTATGACAAATGTTAAGAAAATGTTGAGCAATGTAATAAAGTACTTTTCAAATGAGTTTCCTTACACGTTATGTTGACTGAGAATTTGTTTGCTACTCCATCCTTGCGACCCGCATATCATTACAGCAGTATGTGCCAGTAAGTTAGCTAGCTACCTAACGTTAGTTGGCTACTAATACATAGAACTTGCCAGTATATGAACTATATGCTATCTAACTACCCAATGTTTATTGACTTGATTATTCCCGTCATTATTAGTTTAGTGGTATAGTCGTGCGTTCTCAATGGACATTCAGGTGCGTTCATACATTCGCTCTGGCTTTCTACTCTGATTTCAGAGCACTCTCGTCCGTGTGTGCCAGTGCACAGAATGACTGATGGATTTACGAACACTCAACACCAGTTGAATATGGCCAGTGTCAGTAAACGTTGGCAAAAAGGCGTAATTAAATTGTTGCCAGCAACAGTTTGTCACCAAAGCTCTAGATAACATGAAAACAGCCTAACCAGCTCTGCTTGATTGAGTAAAATGGTCAGAGTGAGGTATTTTCTCACTTATGTCTGGAAGTAGCTAGCAAGTTAGCTTGGGTGCTTGACTGACGTGAGGTCAGAACGCTCGGATAAACCTTACTCCTCGGCCAAAGCGTTTAGTGACGCTGCCTGGCAGAGTGCGCTCTGAACACTCCGAGAGCGAAACACTCAGAATTACGAACTCTGGCACTACGGATTGAATTTAATAACACACCTGAAGTCGTAGAATTTCTAGCTAGTAATTTAGCCTAGCAAGAGGTTGCGTAGCAACAGCATCAACTTCCAGTAGACAGGCGAAGCGCTAGTACGCTTAACTGAAATTATACCGTTCGTTTACACTATTCTAAAATTAGCTGTGTGTGTATATATCTCACACTCATTAAGTTTGTAGTATGTTAGTATGAGTATTTGAGCACAGCTTATGTATTTTCCAAGTTGTGTGCGAGTCTCTTACATGGCTGTAACCTCCCCTCAGGTGGACACGCGGGCGGTGGCGGCACTGGCTAAGTGGCAGAACTCGTACAGCATCCGTGTGGTGCTGCAGGAGCTCCGGAGGCTCATGATGTGTAAAGAGAACATGAAGCTCCCCCAGCCGCCCGAAGGCCAGGTCTTCAGCAACTGAGCCCCCTTGCCCTGACAAGCCCTGCTATCCCTACTCTCCATCGACACACACACGTAAACCTACACATACAGTACATGCACTCGCACTGATTCAATGCTTCCTCACATCTGCACACTCGCACGAACCCCCCACACACACACAGCGTTACGTACCCCTTATTTTTCTGAGACTCTTGAATACTCTGTTCTCACGTAAGCTCTCTTTTGCCAGGCCCCTCTCACCTTCTGTCCTAAATGCCATACCCACTTTCTCTCGCTCTCTCTCTCTCTCATTAGACAGAGATGGTTGCACAGGTGAACTCCACCCCCCCATCATCTACCCAACTGTGCAGACCAGACATTACGATACAAATTAATGTACATCTTACTAATCTTTTTTTTCTTATTATTATTTGTGTTCTACATCCAGATTGTAAAATAACATAAATTATCTTATTGAGTGTACCTATCTTATGTGTGTGCTGGATTCTTCAACCCAAGGGTGGTGGCATTTACTCTGTACTGTAGTGTGTAGCAGGGGTGGAAATCAAGATGACTCGCTGCACCGCAAAAGAAAAGTAGATCCCGTGGCCCCACTGAAATGTGGACAGTAAAGTTGTAACTGTTCTGCTCTTAATGTCGCTGCAAGACTGCCCTGTTAAACTATGCAGTGACTTAGGATACACTGCATAGTCTTGCCAGGGTCTGTTTCTGAAATCAAACAAGTGAACCCCCCACTCTTATGTTTTATTTTTTGAACCACTCTTGGTGAAACGGCAAGGGAGGAAATTAAAACATTTATTGGTGTTTTTCAGGCTAGCATTGGTCTAACCAGCTTCTCAATCCCGATGATGTGAATTTCTGGGCCTTGGCACATGTACGGTACATGGGATTAGGCATTCAACACTGTGTATCAACTGGGCACTCTCGGTTCATCGCCCACTCCTATTTTAAACCTCTGGCCTCTCTGCCATGTGGATTGTTACGCTTTGTGATTGAATGGGGAGGAAGTACATTTTGAGGGGAGTGGTTAAATTACATTGGGTTTCAAATACTTATCTTATGTGCTTGGCACCTTTTTCAGGTTCACATTACTAGGTGAAGAATGAGTTAGTTTTTTGTTTCATCTTTAGGGCTGACCTATGTATGTTCGTTGAGGTTATCTCATACAGTGGGCCCACTGAATGCAATGTATGGCTTTAGATGTTTATTTTTTAACCGGTGTGATTCTAGTCTGGGTGATGGTGACCTGTGCATGGTTTTATTTGAATTAAACATAATTACTTTTGCATGTGTTTGTCTCCTTGTGATTCTCAGTCCATTTCGGCATGGGCGGCATTCCGTCGCACAGTGGAATGATAACATTGTATTTGAAATATCTAAAATGTGTATGTGTTATCACATGTCTTAGAATGTGTATTTTTATTGTACAGGAACAATTTTAAGACGCTAAAGAGGTATCATTCTGATTTTTTTTTTTGTATAGTTAATTTAATATATTTACCCTAATCTTAAATTTGCATCTGCATATTCTAAATATTTTTTCATTAGCAGTTACATTTTATAGAGATAATTAAGGTGTAAACTACCAAACTTGAGGGTTCTGTTTTTCACAATCAAATTATATACAATGCATTCGGGAAAGTATTCAGACCCCTTCCATTTTTCCACATTTTATGTTATAGCCTTATTCCACAATGGATTAAATAAAAATCTAAAATCCTCATCAATCTACACACTACCCTATAATGACAATGCAAAAACAGGTTTTAGGAAATTTTCACAAATTTACAAAACTTATTTACATAAGGTATTCTTTTCCATGGGAGGTGCATCCTGTTTCAATTGTTGATCCTTGATGTTTCTAAACTCAGCAAAAAAAGGAATGTCCCTTTTTCAGGACCCTGTCTTTCAAAGATAGATCGTAAAAATCCAAATAACTTCACAGAACTTCATTGTAAAGTGTCTAAATAATGTTTCCCGTGCTTGTTCAATGAACCATAAACTAATGAACATGCACCTGTGGAACCGTTAAGACACTAACAGCTTACAGACGGTAGGCAATTAAGGTCACAGTTATGAAAGCAGGACACTAAAGAGGCCTCTACTGACTGAAAAACACCAGAAGAAAGATGCCCAGGGTCCCTGCTCATCTGTGTGAACGTGCCTTAGGCATGCTGCAAGGAGGCATGATGACTGCAGATGTGGCCAGGGCGATAAATTGCTATGTCCGTACTGTGAGACGCCGAAGACAGAGCTACAGGGAGACGGGACAGACAGCTGATCGTCCTCGCAGTGGCAGACCACGTGAACAACACCTGCACAGGATCTGTACATCTGAACGTCACACCTGCGGGACAGGTACAGGATGGCCTATGGGCACAAGCCCACCGTCGCTTGACCAGACAGGACTGTCAAAAAGTGCCAACAAGGCAGTTAACCCACCGTTCCTAGGCCGTCATTGAAAATAAGAATGTGTTCTTAACTGACTTGCCTAGTTCAATAAAGATTAAATAAAGGTGTAAAAAAATATATTTTTAAATCAATAAAATTTAAAAATTCATCCAAATCGGTGTCCAAAAATACAGATTTCCGATTGTTATGAAAACGTGAAATCGGCCCTAATTAATCGGCCATTCGATTAATCGGTCGACCTCTACTCTGGAGCAGGATCGATTTCGAGGTGGAGGGTCCGTCATGGCTGAGGTGGTGTGTCACAGCAACATCAGCTTGTTGTCATTGCAGGCAATCTCAACGCATGTGGTACCCTTCCTGCAGGCTCATCCTGACATGACTCTCCAGCATGACAACGCCACCAGCCATACTGCTCGTTCTGTGCATGATTTCCTGCAAGACAGGAATGTCAGTGTTCTGCCATGGCCAGCAAAGAGCCCGGATCGCAATCCCATTGAGCACGTCTAGGACCTGTTGGATCGGAGGGTGAGGGCTAGGGCCATTCCCCCCCCAGAAATGTCTGGGAACTTGCAGGTGCCTTGGTGCAAGAGTGGGGTAACATCTCACAGCAAGAACTGGCAAATCTGGTCTAGTCCATGAGGAGGAGATGCACTGCAGTACTTAATGCAGCTGGTGGCCACACCAGATACTGACTGTTACTTTTGATTTAGACCCCCCCCCCCCTTTTTCTTCAGGGACACATTATTCCATTTCTGTTAGTCACATGTCTGTGGAACTTGTTCAGTTTATGTCTCAGTTGTTGAATCTTATGTTCATACAAATATTTACACATGTTAAGTTTGCTGAAAATAAACGCAGTTGACAGTGAGAGTTTCTTTTTTTTTTTTTTGCTGAGTTTACAACTTGGAGTCCACCTGTGGTAAATTCAATTGATTGGACATGATTTGGAAAGGCACACACCTGTCTATATAAGATCCCACAGTTGACAGTGCATGTCAGAACGAAAAACCAAGCCATGAGGTCAAAGGAATTGTTCTTCGACCTCATGAGACAGGGCACAGGATTGTGTCGAGGCAGAAGGGTACCAAAACAATTTATGCAGCATTTTCTGCAGCATGGAAGGTCCTCAAGAACACGGTGTCCTCCATCATTCTTAAATGGAAGAAGTTTGTAACTACCAATATTCTTCCTAGAGCTGACCGCCCTCACAAACTGAGCAATTGGGGTAGAAGTGCCTTGGTCAGGGAGGTGACCAAGAACCCGATGGTCACTTTGACAGAGCTACATAGTTCCTCTGTGTAGATGGGAGAAACCTCCCGAAGGACATCCATCTCTGCTGCACTCCACCAATCAGGTCTTTATGGTAGAGAGGCCAGACGGAAGCCACTCAGTAAAAGGCACATGACAGCCTGCTTGGAGTTCGCCAAAAGGTACCTAAAGACTCTCAGACCATGAGAAACAAGATTCTCTGGTCTGATTAAACCAAGATTGAACTCTTTGGCCTGAATGCCAAGCATCATGTCTGGAGGAAACCTGGCACCATTCCCACAGTGGATCATGTTGGTGGCAGCATCATGCTGTGGGGCTGTTTTTCAGAGGCAGGGACCGGGAGACTAGTCAGGATCGAGGGAAAGATGAATGGAGCAAAGTACAGAGAGATCCTAGATTGAAACCTGCTCCAGAGCACTCAGGACCTCAGACTGTCTTCCAACAGGACAACGACCCGAAGCACACAGCCAAGACAACGCAGGAGTGGCTTCGGAACAAGTCTCTGAATGTTCTTGAGTGGCCCAGCCACAGCCCGGACTTGAAACCGATCGAAAATCTCTGAAGAGACCTGAAAATAGCTGTGCAGCGATGCTCCCCATCCAACCTGACAGAGCTTGAGAGGATCTGCAGAGAAGAATGGTAGAAACTTCCCAAACACAGGTGTGCCAAGCTTGTATCGTCATACCCAAGAAGACTTGAGGCTGTAATCGCTGTCAAAAGTGCTTCAACAAAGTACTGAGCAAAGGGTCTGCATACTTAATTTCATTTTTTTTATAAACTTGTTTTTGCTTTGCCATCATGTAGTATTGAGTGTAGATTAATTAGGGAGAAACCCAATTTAATACATTTTTGAATAAGGCTGTAATGTAATAAAATGTTGAAAAAGTCAAGTGGTCTGAATACTTTCTGAATGCACTGTAAAATACATTTAACAACTATATAAAAATGCTATATTAGCTTACATCTTCATTGGGTTTTTGTAACCATTTATAATTGAGCCATAAGGCCCGAGGAGGTGTGGTATATGGCCAATACACCACTACAAAGGGTTGTTCCTTTTTCTCTCTCTCTCCTTTATTAAACAGGTTTTTCTCATTGAGATAACATCTCTTTTCCAAGAGAGACCTGGTCCAATAGCAGCAGGGGGAACAACGTTTCAGACAAAACAACTTACACTAACACAACATTAAACAAAACTATTAACACACATACAGTGCAACAAAAACATTTTACGTTAAAAACACGAAAGTCTTGACTAAAAACAGCTGTCCTAAAGATAATTGCACTCTTCTATGATATATACATCGATCAAGTGTTTAAACTCCACCGACGAAACTAGATCATCAAATTTTCAAATGTTCAGGAGAGAATTCCAGGACCCCGGAGCTAAGTAACAAAAACTAATTCTACCATGATCTGTTCAAATTTTTGGTGCTGTTAGAAGCAAATGAGAATGGGACCTTAATTGATATTTATTTATTGACCTGGCTAAAAAAGAACAGAGATAAAATTGCATTTTTACCCAATATGGCCTTATAAATCAGTGTATACCAGTGTTTAAGCCTACGCAAGGTCAATGACGACCAGCCAACAGCGCTGTAGAGATCACAATAATGTGTTAGACGTTTTTGATTTGTAATGAACCTGAGGGCTGCATGATACACTGAATCAAGTGCTCTCAGGGTAGTGGTTGAGACCTGCATATATATAACATCACTAAAATCTAATACCGACAGTAATGTACATCGTACCAGCTCCTTCCTGGCATCAAAGGAAAAACAAGCCTTATGCCGGTAATAAAAACCTATTCTCAGCTTGAGCTTCCTTATCAAGTTCTCTACATGCACAGTGAAGCTCAGCTTGTCATCAACCCACACACCCAAATATTTGTACACTTTAACTTGCTCTATAGTGTGTCCAGCCAATTCAGCAATGACATTATTAGTAACATGCCTGGCATTTGAAAATACCATGCATTTAGTTTTACCCGAATTAGGAACCAGCTTTAAATCATACAGATTCTGTTGTATGATGTTAAATGCTCTTTGGGCATTTTCAAAAGCTAAAGATAAACTACTACGACTTGAATAAAGAACAGTATCATCTGCATAAAAATGAACATCCGCTGTTTCAATAAGATCCCCAATGAAAGAACAACAGTGGACCCAAATTAGAACCTTGCGGAACACCTGAGCACACCTCTATGGACTCAGATTTACAACCATCCGCCATTACACATTATTTGCGATTTGATAGGTAATTTATAAACCAATCTAGAGCATGACCAGTAATCGCACAACATTTTAACCTTTGCACTAACACAGCATGGTCCACAGTGTGAAAAGCCTTCGACAAATCAATAAAGACAGACACACAATGTAACTTCTTATCAACAGCACAGTGGATGTCATTTAAAACCTTCAATGTTGCTGAAACAGTGCTGTGGCCAGACCTAAAACCTTATGCGCAACGTGGAGTTCCATGACAGCCCTTAGCCATGGTATATTGGCCATATATCACAAACCCCAGAGGTGCCTTATTGGTATTATAAACGGGTTACCCAATGTAATTAGAGCAGTAAAAATAAATGTTTTGTTATACCCATGGTATACAGTCTGATATACCACAGCTGTCAGCCAATTAGCATTCAGGGCTTGAATCACCCAGTTTATAATTAAACACAGCAAATGTGGCCCAATATGTAATCCCTATGCTAATTTTACAAAAAAGATTGCAGACATCTGCAAACTGAAATCTCAGGATGTCCAACAAGTTCCCCTGGGTCTTTCTATGTCAAATGTGACACTAGGCTTTGACGGAAAGACTTCTGTAGTGTCATGCAGATTTTCATGATACTGGAAGGATGGACCTCCTGATTTGACACTGGTCTTTCTCATTTGTCAAAGCCAGAGAGGGTGAAGTAGCCACCCACCCAGAGAGAAGATTTGGGGAAGACCAATTGGGGGAGAAAAGTCCTTTATGAAGTAAGTGGTCATCCGCTGAGTAGGAAACATGTCTGCTCAGAAAATGGGGATTGTTCTCGTCCATCTTGGTACAGTGACTTGCAAGGTGCAGCATCTCTATGGGAAGCAGACCACTGGTCCTCATTCAACAGCTGTTCCCCTTTGGCCGCCGGGCTCAGCCACCGCTCCTCTCCTGCGAGGCCAACGTAGAGATGGAACAAAGAGTTACGTGACCTGGGCGGTTTTTAGGGGAAAGCAGCACAAATTCATCACAATGAGAGACACAGCTGGGGGTGCCCCAGTCTCCTATAGGCTACGTCACACAATATGGAGAACTCTGTGAACTCAAAGGAGTGCCAAAATTAGAGTACACCTCATTATATCAGGGCCTGTATTTATAAAGTTCTTCATAGTAGAAGTGCTGAATAGGATCAGGTCCCTCTTGTCCATGAAGTCTCATTCTTTATGATCTAAAAGGCTAAACTGATTCTAGATCAGCAGTCCTATTCTGCAATGGTTTATGAATATGGCCCCAGCAATATATAGGTTTTCAATCAGGATTTTGGGGGGGTATTGTGGTTTAGGCAATAATTCACATCAACAGCAAATACTTAGAATCACACGATTTAAGATCAGCTAGGCTTATGTGATTTTCCATCAGAACATCTCATAGTAAAAATTCTAAGGAAAGTAGACTGTTCTTTTTCATTGAACCATTGGGTAACCCTTTACTTAAAGCCTGAATGAATAATGCATTATGATGCAGGTATTATGCATTGTTAGACCTGTTATGAGCATGTATGACCCCTGTATAATGTATTATAATGTCTTATCTTATAATGATCCTCTTGGTTAACCCAGAACTAAAATGTCACGTCAGCTGCATGATTAAGTTCGGGAGCCACTTGGGTGGGGCTCCCGAGTGGCGCAGCAGTCTAAGGCACTGCATGTCAGTGGTTGAGGGCTAATTGCTCAATCACCATATTAGGATAGGAATTCTCAATAATCGGAACCCATCTCTTGCTGCTGGATCAAATGGGTCCAACTGGCAAGCAGGACACAGGTGTCTGTAGGATGCCGTTAGGAACTACTGGTAACCTCATGGGTACACTCACAAATACAAAGGAAAGCACAGCCGAGAGCTGCCCAGTGACACGAGCCTACCAGACGAGTTAAACTACATATATGCTCTCTTCGAGGCAAATAACACTGAAACATGCATGAAAGCACCAGCTGTCTGTAAGGCTGTGTGATCACGCTCTCCACAGCCGATGTGAGTAAGGCCACTGGGCCAGAAGGATTACCAGGACGTGTACTGTGAGCATGCACTGACCAACTGGTAAGTGTCTTCACTGACATTTCAACCTCTCCCTGTCCGAGGCTGTAATTCCAACATGTTTTAAGCAGACCACCATAGTGCCTGTGCGCAAGACCATTAAGGTAACCTGCCTAAAGACTACCGACTCGTAGCACTCACGCCTGTTGCTATGAAATGCTTCGAAAGGCTGGTCATGGCTCACATCAACACCATTATCCCAGAAACCGTAGACCCACTCCAATTTGCATACCGCCCCAACAGATCCACAGATGATGCATACTCTATTGCACTCCACACTGCCCTTTCCCACCTGGACAAAAGGAATACCTATGTGAGAAGGCTATTCATTGAGTACAGCTCAGCGTTCAACACCATAGTGCCCTCAAAGCTCATCAATAAGCTAAGGACCCTGGGACAAAACACCTTCCTCTGCAACTGCATCCCGGACTTCCTGACGGGCCACCCCCATCTGGTGGGGCGCGTGGGGCGGCAGCGTAGCCTAGTGGTTAGAGCGTTGGACTAGTAACCGGAAGGTTGCAAGTTCAAATCCCCGAGCTAACAAGGTACAAATCTGTCATTCTGCCCCTGAACAAGGTAGTTAACCCACTGTTCCTAGGCCGTCATTGAAAGTAAGAATTTGTTCTTAACTGACTTGCCTGGTTAAATAAAGGTAAAACTTTTTTTTTTAAAGGGTAGATAGCAACACATCCGTCACGCAGATCCTCAACACGGGGGCCCCTCGGGGGTTTGTGCTCAGTGTCCTCCTGTACTCCCTGTTACCTCATGACTGCATGGCCAGGCTTGACTCCAACACCATCATTAAGTTTGCCAATGACACAACAGTGGTAGGCCTGATCACCGACAACGATGAGACAGCCTATAGGGAGGAGGTCAGAGACCTGGCCATGTGATGTCAGGACAACAACCTCTCCCTCAACGTGATCAAGATAAAGGAGATGATTGTGGACTACAGGAAAAAGAGGACAGAGCACGCCCCAATTCTCATCGACGGGGCTGCAGTGGAGCAGGTTGAGAGCTTCAAGTTCCTTGGTGTCCACATCACCAACAAACTAACATGGTCCAAGCACACCAAGATAGTCGTGAAGAGGGCACGACAAAAACTATTCCCCCTCAGGAGACTAAAAAGATTTGGCATGGATCCTCAGATCCTCAAAGGGTTCAACAGCTGCACCATCAAGAGCATCCTGACTAGTTGCTTCACCACCTGGTATGGCAACTGCTTGGCCTCCGACAGCAAGGCACTACAGAGGGCAGTGGGAACGTCCAAGCTTCCTGCCATCCAGGAACTCTATACCAGGCGGTGTCAGAGGAAGGCCCTAAAAATGGTCAAAGACTCCGGCCACCCTAGTCATAGACTGTTCTCTCTGCTACCGCACGGCAAGCGGAGCGCCAAGTCTAGGTCCAAGAAGCTTCTAAACAGCTTCTACCCCCAAGCCATAAGTCTCCTGAACACCTAATCAAATGGCTACCCAGACTGTTGTTATCATCTATGCATAGTCACTTTAATAACTCTACCTACATGTACATATTGTCTCAACTAACCGGTGCCCCCGCACATTGACTGTACTGGTACCCCCCTGTATATAGTCTCGATATTGTTATTTTTCTTATTCATATTTTTTTTAAACTGCATGGTTGGTTAGGGGCTCGTAAGTAAGCCTTTCACTGTAACACCTGTTGTATTCAGCGCATGTGACTAATACAATTTGATTTGATTATTGTGATGCAATAATTCCCATGGCGATGTAGAATGTTCATTCAAATGATGTTAACTGATGTAGCTTATGCTAGGCAGGGCTAACCTGTTTTGGAATATGAATAAGAATATCAAATAGAATATGACTCCAATATACTGTACATACAGTGAGCTCCAACACATTTTTGTTGTTGTTTAGGCTCTGTACTCCAGCTCTTTGGATTTGGAAATGCTACAATGCGACTATGAGGTTAAAGTGCAGACTGTCAGATCTAATTTGAGGGTATTTTCATCCATATTGGGTGAACCGTTTAGAAATTACAGCATGGTTTGCACATAGTCCCACCATTTGTAGGGGACCAAAAGTATTTGGACAAATTCACTTATATGTGTGTTAAAGTAGTAAAAAAGTATTTGGTCCCATATACATAGCACTCAATGACTACGTCAAGCTTGTGACTCCACACATTTGTTGCATGCATTTGCTGACTGCTTCTTCCCTAAATAGTTCTTGCATAGTTTGGAGCTGTGCATTGGGTCATTGTCCTGCTGTAGGAGGAAATTGGCTCCAATTAAGCGTTGTCCACAGGGTAGGGCACGGCGTTGCAAAATGGAGTGATAGCCTCCTTCTTCAAGATCCCCTTTACCCTGTACAAATCTCCAATTTTACCACCACCAAAGCACCCCCAGACCATCACATTGCCTCCACCATGCTTAACAGATGGCGTCAAGTACTCCTCCAGGATCTTTTCATTTTTTCTGCATCTCACGAATGTTCCTCTTTGTGATCCGAACACCTCAAACTTAGATTCGTCTGTCCATAACACTTTTTTCCCAATCTTCCTCTGTCCAGGGTCTATGTTCTTTTGACCGTCTTAATCTTTTCTTTTTATTGGCCAGTCTGAGATATGGCTTTTTCTTTTTGCAACTCTGCAAAAGCATCCTGGAGTCGCCTCTTCACAGTTGATGTTGGTGTTTTGCAGGTACTATTTAATGAAGCTGCCAGTTGAGGACTTGTGAGGAATCTGTTTCTCAAACTGACACTCTAATGCACTTGTCCTCTTGCTCAGTTGTGCACCGGGGCCTCCCACTCCTCGTTCAATTCTGGTTAGGGCCAGTTTGCGCTGTTCTGTGAAGGGAGAAGTACACAGCGTTGTACGAGATCTTCAGTTTCTTGGCAATTTCTCACATGGAGTAGATTTCATTTCCCAGAACAAGAATAGACTGATGAGTTTCAGAAGATAGTTCTTTGTTTCTGGCCATTTTGAGCCTGTAATCGAACCCACAAATGCTGATGCTCCAGATACTCAACTAGTCTAAAGAAGGCTAGTTGTATTGCTTCTTTAATCAGAACAACAGATTTCAGCTGTGCTAACATAATTGCAAAACGGTTTTCTAATGATCCTTTTAAAATTATAAAATTGGACTAGCTAACACAACGTCATTGGAACACAGGAGTGATCGTTTGCTGATAATGGGCCTCTGTACGCCTATGTAGATATTCCATTTAAAAAGTCAGCCGTTACCAGCTACAATAGTCATTTACAACATTAACAATGTCTACACTGATATCTAATCAATTTGATGTTATTTTAATGGACAATTCTTTTTGCTTTTCTTTCAAAAACAAGGACATTTTTAAGTGACCTCAAACATTTGAACGGTAGTGTATATCTGATATTTATTCATTTAATGTCGTAAACTTGTGTTCGTTAGACCAACTGCCTGATCATCAAATGACATATCTGTAGTCACACACATCTTCATGATTGACTCCATTCTCTGATTGCACTACATTTGTTGCGTTCAGATGTCAAACACAGACAGAGAGAAGACCAGTTGTGGGAGGAGTCACATGATCCACTGACACACATAGTCCCACACCATTCTCCAGCATGACCCGATGTGTATGGGGCTGCACCGAGCAGTTTTGAGAGGCCCATCTGCTCACACACACACACACACACACACACTCTCGCTCAAAGAGAGTGAGACCCACAACTAGAGTGCCAATTAGCTAAATGAGACAGGTTGTTTGCTTTGTGTTTCATTTCGAAGGACGGCGCACATACAGTACATGTATCATTTTGGGTTTGCTTTGAGATTTGTCCCGTTGATTGAAACGGCTATTGATTAAGTTGATCACACTCTGTCATATGTCCTTTTGGACATTCTCATTAAATAAAAAAACGTGTTGATTTTGTTTAGATTCTTGGACATTGGAGAAAAGTGGAAGGTGAGTTTTCCCTCCCTTGATAATAATTACAAATAAACAGAGGGAAACTGAGGGCTAGTTCAGCCTACTTCGGGGCTGCAGAGGAGCTGTTGACAAGGTTGTCAGTCTTCTATCTAGCATATCTCATTTATAATTAAAAAAATACTTACCAAAGGCACCCATTCTAAGAAAATAAAGTTATATGTTATATGTTAGTAATCCTGACTTCCCGTCAGGTTTGACTGGAGCCAACTGCTTTGTCAGTGCCGTCGTGCCACACGTGTCGAACCCAGATATTTCCCCCCTTTATTCTGCAAAAACAAACTACAACGGCTGATAAACCAATGCAACTGATAAGGTAAATGGAGAGTCATTTCGGCAAGGTCACTTGGGCCACTGTACATCTCCATCTCACGGCGCCAGGCTTCGGCCCCAATAGCCTGGTCCCAAGGGGAGCAGCTGAGTTGCTGGCTGTCGCATGGCTTTAAGGTGACGGAATGTAGCCCTCTACCAATATCCCACCCCTAACACCCCCTCACACTACTGCACGCCCCATTACGAAATCCTGAGCAGATGGCCCCGGGACAAAGAGTGTGAGAATTCCCTCCCCCCTGAACACACCCACACCACTTCCCCCTTAGACCCCCTCCCCTCTAACACACAGCTCGTGGTCGCAGCACTACAGCTGGCCCCTATCACACCCATTGTAACCTCTCCTCGAACACCCCCCCAACACACAGACACACACACACTTTCCTGCACGTGCCACGTGCCCCTCAATTAGGCAGAATTGATGATGCGTTCTCCCAACATTCCTTTTTCAGCTCATATACAGATACAGTGATTATTCTAGTGGTACTTCATTTTATGAAAAATTGCTTTTTTAATGCGGACCATAGCCAAATGGTATGTTGTTTCCTTTCAGATAAGGGTCCCCATTGGGGTCCTCTGCAGGTAATTCTCCCTTAATACTACTACTAATAATTAATAATACTCCCTTTGACAGTGCAATTGAATCGCGAGCGCTGAAGGGCTATCTGACAAAGAGCCATTTAGTGTAAGTGCTCTCAAGGCCACCGGATGACACTTGTATAGACAATGTCACCCCAAGTGGCACCATCAGTTGATTGCATATTGAATAGGGACAAGGGAAGTGATATATGCTATATATGATATATGGTTAGAAATATGCAGTATTATTGGCAAGCATGAAGTCCCAAGGCCAAGTGTCCTCCTACGAAAGTTAATTCACTCTAGATGTGTCCCAAATGAGACCCTACTCTCCACATAGTGCACTTCTTTTGACCAGAGCCCTATGGGTCCAGGTAAAAAAAAGTAGTGCACTATATAGGGAATAGGGTGACATTTGAGGCGCAAGCCCCTTTATCAATATCAGGAGCCAAGGACAACGGGATGCTATTGGGACATTTAGCCAATAAAATCGGGTTATTTCAGTAATGCGATAGAGATAAATGGTGCGACATAATCTTTTTTTTATGGCTTATCAGTGTAGTGGACACATGTTCTTTTTCTGAGACACAATAGAATGCACCAAACAGGCACTCGTCAGCATTTTAAACATTGTGTAATGTCATTGATCTACTGTCTGGAGCTGACCTTTACATGTTGTTTCTATATTTATTTTGTATTTTTATGCGGGGGGTTGTTTGAGCGAAAATGGCCACAGTCCACGTTTTAGCGCTATAAAAAAAATAATCACGTTCTTGTGTCCTGTGTTCCTGGTTTGTAATGTATCATTATTGGTCAATAAGAACACAATCACAAGTACTATTGAAATGAATGTCTCATGCAGTACAGTACATTTCTCCTATTGTCTGCACTAGCATCCATCCAGATCAGGCATCATGTCACAGCTTTCTCCTCCTAATGCACCTTATTCTCTCTTCTTCTGCCTTCTGTAGGTCTCAGTTCCCAGGAGACCTGGTCCTCCTCACACCACCACAACGGATGGACGTCGTGGACAAAGACCGTTGGGAGGGAGGGAGTGACACGTTTGATTGATGACCACCGAAATGGAGAGGAGAGAGACGGACAGAATCCTTTTATCAGGATTGAGGCCCGACTAGATTAAAATGTAGTTGTACAACCCCCGTTGTGCCCCCCAACAGCTTTCCACCCTACTCTATCTCTCCCCCCTTATCACAACACCTAATGGGTTGATGTTTTTCTCGTATCTCTTTCCGTGACCTCTCATCAGACCTTCTTGTTAAGGTCTTTCTGTGGGATAGGGATGGTGAGGATCGAGTTGATTGTACATGCCTTTTCAAGTCACCTCAAAATTCAAGTGGAGTTTTTGTCATGTGTTTGTCCTATGCAGAATCCCTGTGGTCCATGTAGCATTGTTTTCCCAAGCAGCAATACAGCTGAAGTCAAGAAAATGTTTATGTGCATTATGGGTACTGTATGTATAAGACTACACAAAAAGTATTTTTTTTAAAGAATAATTCTTCATTTTGAACTCGGTACATACTCAGAAATAAGTGAGTGAAGATGAAAACAAGTTAATTCCTTTCTTTTCTCAGATTCACTCACTGGTTACTGCCGATTAATGGACAAGACAATCAGGCTCATTCATTTGCTTGCAGCTGTCTCATTGTCAGGTGCTGAAGAAAGCAACTTTAGCGAAGCGCTGAAAAGACGTTCTTTGTGAAAAGGACCTGCATTTGTTTTGCAGAGGGCCCTCCACCAATGACTGGATGCGATTAGCACAAATTATCTCAATTATCTCTACTAAAACAGACAACAATAGCCCCTCCCTACTAACACACTGTATGGCCCATTTGTTATGCGGTTAGCTAGTCACATAGTGCATAGTCGCACACAAAATTAATCAATGTTGTGTATGGAGTAAAAACACACGTTGTACTTTATGTGTATGTAGCTTTACAGATTTGCAGGATTGCACATTTTCTACCATTACCTTGTTCCTTGTATGAGTAAAACACTTGTTTCCCCCAAAAGAAATGAAACACAAAAGGAATGAAATTAGGCATATCGCTTTTCTTGTTGTTGGAGAGGGTTTTCCTTCTGTTCGTGCCTTAGCAAAAATACATCCAAAGACTTTTCAAGGCCTACAATTTAGTCCAACTGTACCTTTAGAATCTATAAACCCACCTGTGTGTGTGTGAGTGTGTGTATCCTCACTGTCCAGGCCTTGGTAAAGCCGAGTACCAGCCGCCAGACCAAAAGTCACATCCGGTTGACATTGGGGTCAAGATATTCTTAAGTGGACATAAAACTGCCAGAAACCTACAATCAGGGATGAGAGTGAACAATAGCAGCTGTGGTCTCAGCACTGATTGCAGTATCTCTGAAATGTCAACAATGTAAATGTAAAATGTGGAAGTGGTTTATGCTGGAGAGATACACATCGCAATGTAATGCCCTCCGTTCATTACATCCAATTCAATATGTACGGCTGATGGCTACATTCACATTTTACAGCCTCTGCCACATATATATGTACATGTAACTACCAAAATAAAGGAAGCTCCAACATAAAGTGCATTAATAAGGCGTTGGGCCACCACGAGCCGCCAGAACAGCTTCAATGCACATTGGAATAGATTCTACAACTGTCTTGAATTTGGTGTTTTGTTGATGGTGGTGGAAAACGCTGTCTCAGGCGCCGCTACAGAATATCCCATAACTGTTCAATTGGGTTGAGATCTGGTGACTGAGACACACAAACCCTTTACACCCTCTATGCTCCCTCTTTCAAAGTCACTGAGATCTCTTCTTCTAGTCATGGTAGCCAAAATAATGGGCTGCCCAGCATTTTTTATACATGACACTAAGCATGATGGGATGTTTTAATTTCTTAATTAACTTAGGAACCACACCTGTGTGGAAGCACCTGTTTTCGATTTACTTCAATATACTACCTCATTTAAATGTTTCCTTTATTTTGGCAGTTGCCTATATATTACCTTTTGTTAAAATCCATATCCCCATTTACAGGAGGTTGGTGGCACCTTAATTGGGGAGGACGGGCTTGTGGTATTCAAATCAAAATCAAATCAAATGTATTTATATAGCCCTTCGTACATCAGTTGATATCTCAAAGTGCTGTACAGAAACTCAGCCTAAAACCCCAAACAGCAAGCAATGCAGGTGTTGAAGCATGTTGGCTAGGAAAAACTCCCTCGAAAGGCCAAAACCTAGGAAGAAACCTAGAGAGGAACCAGGCTATGAGGGGTGGCCAGTCCTCTTCTGGCTGTGCCGGGTGGAGATTATAACAGAACATGGCCAAGATGTTCAAATGTTCATAAATGACCAGCATGGTCAAATAATAGGTCTGGAACAGGTAGCACGTCCGGTGAACAGGTCAGGATTCCATAGCCGCAGGCAGAACAGTTGAAACTGGAGCAGCAGCACGGCCAGGTGGACTGGGGACAGCAAGGAGTCATCATGCCAGGTAGTCCAGTATTGGCTGGAGCAGAATAAGTGGAATGGTATCAAACACATGGTTTATATGTGTTTGATGCCATTCATTTGCTCAGTTACAGCCATTACCATGAGCTGTCCTCCCCTCAGCAGCCTCCACTGCTACTTACAAATACTTATAAAAGAAGATTATCATTATGAAATCAAATTCCATTCATCAGCATTTAGCTGTTAAATATTCTAATATCTGCAGAAGGGGGTAAGACAATAGGAGACAAGATGTTGTGTGTAGTGTCACCCACGTGTTTCAGCCATGCTATTGTCTGCTCTCTCTCTCTCTCTGTGTGAGCGGAGTGATGAAGGGGTAAAAGAGTGGGGGTGGGAGGGGAGGAGGGGGAGATGGCTGCAATGTGCATGTGCACTCGTGTGTGTGTGTGTGTGTGTGTGTGTGTGTGTGTGTGTGTGTGTGTGTGTGTGTGTGTGTGTGTGTGTGTGTGTGTGTGTATGCGTGCTGGCATGCACAGACGGCTTGTGGTAATTTGATGTGTGTCCCCGGGGATGTTTGATGGATTAATGCTAAGCAGGCTCCCTTTTCCAAAGGCACCACCTGATCTTAGGGGACTCGTGTTCCATATAAAAGCCTGTGCGAGTGCTGAGCTCAGCTAGTCTAGCCATCTCCTCTTCTCTCACCCTCTATCTCTCTACACTTCTACACTTTATTTCTTTCTCTGTGTTCTTTCTCCTATCCTTTGTCTTTCACTTTTCCCTTTCTCTTCTGTCCTTTCTGTTTCTCTTCCTTCTGGCATTCAGACTGAGGCTTTTCAGGCTATTCAGGCCTGGGAGTTTTAGCAGTGAGGGAAATCTCAGAGCATCTTTTAGCATCGTCCACCACCATTTTGGTTTTCTTTGACTTGAGGCCTTTTCTAAAGGGTGCAGGTCTTTGACTTTTTTCCTGTGCAGTTTTGTTCTTCATATGTGGCATTAGGAACAGCCCGTCAAGAAAATGCCACGTTCCTTTTTGGTGAAGCAACTGAAGGTCCACGATTTCTCCTCCTCCAATCATCCTCATCAGCATCACAACGATGGATCGTACACACTCACACGTGCCATCACTGAGTCCACCACCAACTTGGCGGTCCATTTGAGTGAAAATGGTGGGTCAAGATTACTTAAAAATTCTGTCTACACATTGAAAACAAAAAGTGCATTTTCATCATTAATTTGCTTGCTGTATATTTTTTATTATTTTATTTTTATTTAACCTTTATTTAACTAAGCAAGTCAGTTAAGAACAAATTCTTATTTCCAATGACGGCCTACCCCAAACCCTAACGACGCTGGACCAATTCTGCGCCGCCCTATGGGACTCCCAATCACGGCCGCTTGTGATACAGCCTGGAATCAAACCAGGGTCTGTAGTGACACCTCTAGCACTGAGATGCAGTGCCTTAGACCACAGCGCCACTCAGGAGTATATAGATTAGAGTTGTAGGTTTTAGATATTTTTTTTTGTTGCAATACTGTATTTGTTCAGGAATGAAAAAATCACAAAAACATTTGTTTTAAAAATTACATTTATTAAAAAAAATATTCAGTAAACGGATCAACCTCTTGATCCATGTCTTCTGCCATGAAGCCTATGATGTTGTGTTTTCAATTCAATCCTTTTGTTTTCTAACTCTAGTGATGCTAAATAGTATTCAGGTCACACTGGACCAATCAATTTAATACTGAGCAGATCACACAACAGGCTTTAATACTATTGTGTACATGCATAATGGTATACATGGATGTGTACATTAGGCTTGAAATCCCATCCAAGCCTTTGTGAGGTCCAAACCTCTCCATCACCACCAGAAAGCAGATATCCACATGGGACTGGTTTGTCCTTAGCTGTTATTCTTGAGCTTTTCCCCATTATCATCACCAACCCCCCTCCATATCTCCTCATCCTCCTCCATCCCATCTGATCTTACAGGATGCTAGATACCCACAGGGGGTCGAATTGCAGAAATTAAATCCCTCTCTCTCCCCCTTTAAAATCCATTGACAAAATATAATGTTTCTCTGATGAATTGACAAAACTCAATGTTAAATGGTGAAAAAGAGCATACATTAGAACATATGACCTTAAATGGAAAAGGGCAACATGCTTTATGTAACATCATTTGTTTATGATGTCACAAAATGGATTCAAAAAAATGAGAGGGGAGTACAACCAACTTTAGATGTACAGGTTTTGTCAACTCATACTGTGATTTCAGGGCAAAACACTTCCATCGAAAATTTGTGGTGTGTTTTGTTCTTGTTGTTGGTGGAATGTCCTTCATAACCACAGAGCTTTGGCTCGCCGGATAATCTGTTCCCAGATTTAGGATGCCAGCTGTCTGAATCCCTTTGTGTTGCAGGGGGAGCACAATATACTGCTGTCAAGATCAGACTATAACTCCTCCTTTCCATCCCCATCCTCAAATGACACTGCACCTGTCATTCAATCTCTCTATTACCATACTCACAGGCACCTTCAACATGCCACTAATGGAGAATGATCTGCTTGAAATGAATTAGAGCTTTGGGGAATTTCTCTTCTTAGACATTCTGTTTTGGCCCAGATTTATATATGGTGGCATTGGATGGGAAGGTGACAGGTGGATCGGTTGTGGAGAACTAACAAGTGTGTTTAATTTTCTGACTGTTGTGTCAGTGCATAGAACTTGTGTTTCGTATGTGATGGTGTTTTTGATGTAGCTAGCAATGATTGTCCTTAGACGCGTCCCAAATGGCACCCTATTCCCTATGGGCCCTGATCAAAAGTAGTGCATTATATAGGGAATATGGTGCCATTTGGGATACAAACCTTGTTCTGAGCCAGATGAGTTATTGATCGCTGAAAAACGGTGCACTGAAGAGTCATTCATATTTAATTCGCAAATCTTGCTGAACCAAGTACTTGCTTTTGGTTTCTTGTATAGTTTCATATTGATTCGCAACGCATGGAAGATCCAGCTCACTGGACACACACTGGTTGAATCAACGTCGTTTCCATGTAATTTCAATGAAATTATGTTGAACTAACGTTGAACAGACGTTGAATCGACGTCTGTGCCCAGTGAGAGGTTTTTATTCAATGGCTCAACAAAAAAAAAAAAAACAACAACAAGATGCTTTCAACTGGCATCAGAAAGAATCATAAAACCATAATATCCTCGACCCCAAAACCTATTTTGTAATAAATTATTTATAAAAATGTGTATACATTTTTATAAATGTTTGCCCTTATTTATTCAAATTCTTTCTCTTCCAACCCGCTACAGGCTACATCCAGGATTATGTCATCCCCTCAATATGCCAGAGCACAAAGGAGCTGGGTTCGAAGCGGCAGACCGGGCTCTCTGTGGGGCCCCTGTACTCTCCGGGGAGCACGGGGAGCAGTGGGGGGGAGGACTACTCTGACCATGACATGGAGCAGCCCGGCAGCCCCCACTCGAGCGTCACCACCGAGTCGGAGAGCAGCATCTACTACCCAGTGGACGCTTTCCTCATCTCCGACGGCCGCTCTCGAACAAGGGCCAACCACAGGCACCAACACAAGGAAGGTGAGGAGAGAGATAGCAGTACAGAAGAAAGCTCCACAGGAGCCACAGCGGCTAAGGCTGCCAAAGGGAAGTCCGGGAAATCCAAGGGACCGGGCCGCCACACGTGTGGCGAATGTGGCAAGACCTACGCCACCTCATCCAACCTGAGCCGCCACAAGCAGACGCACCGCAGCCTGGACAGTCAGCAGGCCAGGACGTGCCCCACGTGCCACAAGGCCTATGTGTCCATGCCGGCGCTGGCCATGCACATGCTCACCCACGACCTGCGGCACGAGTGCAGCGTGTGTAGCAAGGCGTTCAGCCGGCCGTGGCTGCTGCAGGGTCACATGCGCTCGCACACGGGCGAAAAACCATTTGCCTGTGCCCACTGCGGCAAAGCGTTTGCGGACCGCTCCAACCTGCGTGCCCACATGCAGACGCACTCAGCCTTCAAGCACTATGAGTGCAAGCACTGCGGCAAGAGCTTTGTACTCAAGTCCTACCTGAACAAGCACTACGAGTCGGCCTGCTTCAAGGGCTCTGGAGACGAAGAGGACTGCTGCTCTGAGGACTGATCAGGGATCCGTTTATTTTCTATTTCAGCTTATTTATCCAGGTCGGTTTCACTGAGATAACATCTTCTTACAAGAGAGACCCGGGTTGTGTTCATTAGGGCATATAACAGAAAATATTTTAAAATGCTTCGTAACTGAAAGCGAAAATGAGGGTTTCTTATTGGACAAATCCAGGTAGTCCCTCTCCTTGTTTCAGTCCGATTTCTTCCATTCGGTGCCTAATAAACACATCCCTTGTCAAAGAGAGCACTCCTCAACACTCGTCTTCCTCTTCCTGCCTTTTGGTAGAGAGCAATAATAATGGCATTGAGGGTTGTTCAAGAACATAGAAGATAACTGATGATGAGGACTGAATAACTTATTAAAATGTCAATATTTTTTTTTCAATATTTATTTTATGAATTCTTATTTATTTACTTGCAATAATTTACATTCCAGTATTATTTTATATGCCAATTAGCTCTTAATTCCCCTTAAACATGTCTTCCACAAGAGACATATTTGTTTATTTATTAATTTTTTCATTTATGTATTTATTTATTTATCAAATTATGAATTGATTGGTTATGTTGTGAATTGATTTGATTTATGAATTGAACATATAAAATGCTGTAATATATTTCTGAGACTAAGTAGTGCTATATCTGATCTCATTCACAATAATTGTTGATATATTTGTGTTCTACGTAGGAAATTATTAATATGCCCCTTTGTTTTTGAATCTATGCAAAGGATGTAATTGTAAGCTACAATGTGATAGTCAGACATGTAAAGACATGTAAAGTCCATTTTTTATACCATTATTAAGGATTGGTACCATTAATTATTTGCCCTATGTAGGTCTACAATACAGCTGTTGAATTTGAATTGTACTCAACTTTGTCATGAAAAGCCTTGAAAAAATGCCTTGAACTTTTACCAAGTAATATTAATAATTAAAATATCATATTTTCACTAAGTTGTTCTCTGTGCCGTGTTCCATTTTCAAGGGGTCAACCATCATCAACTTAACACACATGTTCACTCGAGGTAACATTATCTGACACATAAACCATTAAGAAAACAAAAGTATCAACGAATTCAGTATACATTTTGTTTGAATCCTTGCTTCACACAACAATTTTGAGTTAATTCAACTAACAAATAACAGACAACCAACCATCAGTTATTTACTTTAACTGTAGCTCTTCTCTTGACCAGCAGAGGGGGCTACCACTTTTATGAAAAAGGATCCATCAAACAAACAAGGCTTGTACGACCAACCAGTCAGTCCTTAGTATACAGTACATAGGGAAAACCACCATGTAGGGTGTGACAGCAGTGTGTTTCCCCCATGCTTGTGCCTCCAGAGAGACAGTCAGAGAGCCAGTCAGAGTGCCATCCGGATCTAGTTTGGGTCAGAGGCTCTCCACTGGCCCGGCTCGGCCCCCTAACCACACCACGCTGTGGGGCTGAGGACAGGATGTGGACTGGGTCAGATGTCATGAGAACCAGGCCCCTTTCCCCCCTCTGGCCCAGACAGGGGCCCAGAAACTTCCCTTTTCGGCCCCCGGACACTGGGTCCCCCATGGGAAAGTACAGCTATGTGTCTCAGTGCACTCCAGACTACTATTTTTAGACACAATGCGGTCCGGTCCGTACACACAAACACCCATCCCACATACACACGCTATTCTAAACCACAGTCCATGAAAAGGATGTACCTAGCTATTAAAAACAGCCAAACCCCACACACTATACATAAAAAAAACATCAAAACAATTAACAAAAGAATCCGTATCCCCACTCCAGGTCCACTCTCAGCCAATCGCGACTGAGGATACAAGCGGCCCAAATCAAGAGCACGTTACGTCAGAGGGATATAGCGGAAGAGGCCTTTTATAGCCTACCTTTATTAAATCTGATCAAATCTTCAACCTTGGAAGTAGGATCATAAAAGAGGAGCTTTCATGGCCCGCCTTGTAGGTTCTTGTAGATTCTCCAGCCTGATAAACTAGCCGGCCCGTGAACACCATGGAGTTGAGACAAGGGTCCCGAGGTCCCATGCGGTCCAAGAGGAAGCTGTCTAATGTGGGTCAGAGGAACCGCAGGCCCGGCCAGGCGACCATTAAGGCCTGTTAGCAGGCTTCTCCAAAGAATCGTCGCGTGTGAGAAAACTTCCTGTTGTGATCGAGGGGTGGACCTCCAAACTGTCTGGGAGAGATGAGGGTCTCAGAGGAGATGATGATGACATGATAGTTAGTTCATCAAACCTCGGCACCTACTCCGTTTGGATATCCGTCCGTCCCACCAAAAATACCACCCAAATGTCCCCAGGTCAATACTTGACCCAGCAAGTGTAACCTTGAGAGACTGTCACCTATAATAAGACATGTTTGCTGTTTTTTAATCTATCTAGCAATGTAACAAAATGCATTGTTATTATATAGGAAACATATCTAAGTACTATCTCAAACCAGAAAATCTGCTGTTCTGGGAAAATCTGCTGTTCTGCCCCTGAGCAAGGCAGTTAACCCCCACAACAACTGCTCCCCAGGCCCCGATGACCTCGATAAAGGCACCTCTCTGATTCAGAGGGGTTGATATTAGCCACTTTCAATGCAACATACCGAAATAAAACTAACTATGCAAGACTTAGTATGCAAAACCTATGCAAGAGATTTTGCAAAGAGCATCACATTAGGATTCTATTGCATTAACAGGCACCAGCAGACGTGAGTAGATGTGCTTGTTTTGAGATCAATGCGAGAGCTGCATGTAGCCACGTGTACACTTACTGTATGTTCATATTCATTGCTAGTTGTATTGAGTTATTGGCCCTGTTCTCTCTCATTTTTGGTCAACATTGGGAGAGTGATTGCTTCCTACAAGAACACAAAACATGTACATTTCTAGCCATCTTTTAAAAACAGGTCAGGTAAAAGAGCATTTATGTCTTAAAGGGGCAGTGTTGTATTTTGAAATAGCTAAGTGTCTAATAGGCAGAGGGTAACATTTTCATCTGACTCTCTGGGAATAATAATTTATTTTATTTTGTAAAGTGTTTTCTTGCATCAAACACAATACAACATTTTCACTCACCTCCATTTCCAGTCACCTCTGAAGGACAAGTGAATAAACCGGTTAATGTCAAGCCCTGCATGTTTTTTCAAAAGTCGGGTGGAATGTAGGCCTACATTGACCACCACACATTGTCTGCTACTGTAGGCTGAATGATAGAACAACTGTTTCCATGTTAAAATGTTATGGGATGCATTTTCTCCATTGTTTTGGATGGTAGGCCACTCTGGTAGACCTTACATTATGATTTTTTAAATAATGTGGACCAGTCTCAAACACGTACATTTTTCATAATTTGTTCATGAAATCCTCAAATCAAGTGAAACTAGAGTAAATAGATTGTGGTGTAGTCAGACTACTGAAGTATAGGGCCATTTAGTGCTGATTTTAACTGACACTCCCACTCCCACCTGTCCAGATAACTCAGCATGTCGAAAGCTGTGTAAGAAGATCAGTATCTTTGGAAGGGCGGGAGAGAGGGAGGCAGAGAGAAAAAAGAGGGGGAGGGTTAGATTGAAAGCCTCATCTTTAGGTCACATTTAAGGGGTCAAAAAAGTATAGTATTGCTACTTTATAGTCCTACCAAGTTGCATGAACTGAGGGACAAACTGGAAATAATGGTATTGATAGACATTAAAGTAGAATAAAAAGTGTCATGTTCTTATATTTAATACGTTATATAATAACAATTACAACTGATGTGTTTCAGCATTAAATAGTCCCAGTCAGTATTCCCATAATATTAAGGAATTTCCCTCGACCACGCCCACAAATTGGGGGAAAATAATATTTCCCATGTAGGGAACAGAGCCTGCGAGAAAAGCCTTGTGGTTTCAGGCTTTTCGGGGTGGGAGAGTGGGAAAGGTGGGACCCGGTGCCCAAGTAGACTACACGTAGCTATGTTTATGGGAAACATTTCATCACAGGTAAGGTTTGTTTAGTATAGTCCGTTTGTAACTCCACTCACTATTTCTAGCTGACTGTATAGTCCGTTTGTTTGTGTTATTGGTCTTGTCTAGCTTAATGATCCAGTCAGTAGCTAGCTAGCACTCACACACGTGGCTGCTAGTGTAACAGTATAGCTTCCGTCCCTCTCCTTGCCCCTACCTGGGCTCGGACCAGGGACCCTCTGCACACATCAACAGTCACCCTCGAAGCACTACTTCAAGGTCTCAGAGCGAGTGAAGTAACCGATTAAAACGTTTTTAGCGCGCACCACCGCTAACCAGCTAGCCATTTCACATCGGTTACACTGGCACCGTAATGACAAGGGGCATGAGAGAAGCTACAATATTAGGTTTTTCTAAGTAGTGAAAATGCTCTGCAGAAGGCAATGTTGAAAAGTCATCTTTAGACATGTACTTTTCTTAAATGTAGTTTTGTCATTGACTAAAACAAGCAGACAACATGAAAATTGTGTTTGAAAAATGTCATGTTTTTGCTGTGGGCCAATGGAGTAACCTAGTTAACCTTGTTTTCCCCACAGGTGGGAGGGGCAGCGACGTTCTGTTTAATACAGACATCATGATGCACCTCCTCCACAAAAACGGTGTGATGTTTGCAGCAATAACCACTTCTATTGGAGCAGTCTCTCTGAGTGATATAGGCATCTGAAATGTTATTCAGACCTCATATCCTACCACTGCATTTACTTTTCTGTACAAAAACCTCATGCTGGAAGTATTGTCAATATTAAAATCTGTTGTATGCCCACAATATAATAGGAGAGCTGCAGCTGGCAGGGTGATATTTGGTGTAGCTACTCTAGCCTGGTTCTATATCTGTTTGTGTTGTCTTGCCAACCCCTACACTCTTAGAAAAAAGGGTTCCAAAAGGGTTCTTCAGCTGTCCACATTGCAGAATCCTACATCGAACCCAAAATGGTTCTACCTGGAACTAAAACATTTTCTTCAAAGGGTTCTCCTACGAGGACAGTCGAAAAACCCTTTAAGGTTCTAGATATAACCTTTTTATCTAAGAGTGTGTGATGACTTCATGACCACAGGTGTTGGCAAGACAGCACAAACAGATCTGGGACCAGGCTAGAGCTGCTCTGGGTTTCTCTGAGGCATCCATGAGTCAACACGCCTGACTACAGAGAGTATCTAACCCTAGCGGGTCATCATGGCAGCGCTCTGCTGGCTCTATTACAATATTGGGTCTGACTCACGATGTGGTCACCATAACATCACTCAAAACAGTGCAGGAGTTGTCCAAGAGAGAAAACAGTCAGGAGGAGTTGGTGTATTGTCCTAAAGGGGGCTATTTGTCAGGCCTGTTGTGACACTGTTCAGCTGCCTGCCTATACAGACATCACTTAAAAACGTTATCTTGTTTTTCCACTTTCTTTTGTCATGTAATGGTCACAACTCGTGGTTTCTTGCAAATTTCGTTTTTTATTTCTTATTTTTCTGTCCTAAAAAATTACCAATTACTTTTTGCAGTCTATAAATTGCACTTAAATACCACCTTCTCATTGTACACCTACAAACACTACTTTGGAGCACACTGACTGCAAACTAAATATCCCTTAGTTAATCACCTCAACAAGTTTTAAGTGGTATTCCTTGGTGGGGGGGGGGGGCAAAGTATTTACGGTTCCAAACTGTGAGCTGGAGGAAAGTGAGTAAGGGGTCGTGTTGCTGGCCGGCTGAGGAGCAGTAAAAATAACCTTGGCTTGTGGTGTCCCAGTTTATGAGTGGGCACCGGGTCTTCTGCAGGTCACCATTGTTGGTGCAGCTGAGCTAGTGCCAGAGCCAGCAGGGTCTGCCGGTGGTTCGATGTGTCAGAGGTTGTTTGTAAAGCAAGCCAAACAGGCCTTTTGATGGCACACACCAGAGAATCTGGAAGCCATTTGCTTTTCTGCACTCTTTGTGAGCATCCCAAACAGCACCCTATTCCCTTTATAGTGCACTACTTTTTTTATCAGGGTCCATCAAAAGTAGTGCACTATATAGGGAATAGGGTGCCGTTTGGGGCCGCAACCAGAGAAAGTGGAGGGCTTGATCACCTCCAGCATCTGCTGCCTGTTTATTTACCCAGCTCACTTAACCCTTTAAACAAACTAACCAGGGCTCACCGTTGTGCCACTCTTAGATTGGCCTCTGAGGACAGAATCTGTCACAGGGGCTTTAGACTAATACCTATAGAGAGACATAACATATACCTTGTTATAAGACATTGTAATGTTGTGAAGTTATACATAACTTATAAAGCATCATACTTGGATTCTTTAAGTAAAGTGTTATTATTTTTAAGAGGAGATGGAGTTTAGAACCCCCTTGTCAATGATCCTAGGCCTACTTTAGTTTGATTACATGATATTAAACTGTAATATGTATACTTGGGCCTACATAATAAATAATCTGTTGTGGTTTAAGATTGCTTGCATTCTAGCAGTTTTGGTAAGTGCACTTACCTTTCTATATCTTATGTAGGTCCTTGTTGACCAAAACATATCATTTTTATATAAAGGATTTGATTTGAGTGCCACACCTCACATTCGTTCTGCATAATCACACTCATTACATATTTTGAATATCCAACAATGGTAGTAGGCCAATTTAAATTAGTGCAATGTTGGACAAAAAGTTTTTCTCATAATAATAGCTTCTTCTTTTTTTATTGTGTTGCATAATTAAATGGCAAAAGCAGCCTCCAGTGTCAAACAGTGTTTAAGGGGAATTCAATAAATAATTGAAACTCCACCATATCATGTAAATTATGCTTAATTTTCTGAAAATGATACTGAAAAGTTGTTTATAGTCTATAATATAATTTCGGAGGGAAATAGTTTCTTTTGGACAGTTATTGGTCCTTTTGGACAGATTGGTTTGCCTGGACAACCCCTCCCCTTCTGCTGAAGAGCTACAGTAGGCTATAAGAGCTCACGCAAGCACGTTTACACACACTCACTGTTGACCATCCGGGCCACACCATCCTACGGGGATATGTCAAAACATTTTTTTCTTATTCGAGGGGGAATTCTTATGCACGTTCTGGTCTCCACGGCTGTCCATGCCAACAAATTAAACTGTTGGCTTCTCTAGGGAATAGTTTCATTATACTTTAGTTTATCATGGCCTTTACCATGCTTCGGCCGGTGGCAACTTACCCCTTCTCCTCATATCCTCCTGACTTCAACATGATGTCGGACGACGAGGGGAACCGCAGCGAGAGCGACGGCAGCTCGGACCAGAGCTATGGATGCTGTGCCTCTTCAGAGAAGACTTGTCGGCAGATTTCCCGCGTGGTGGGAGTCGGTGGGGTTGTTGTGGTCAAACAGCGCAACACAGCCAACGCCAGGGAGCGAGACCGGACCCAAAGCGTCAACACCGCCTTCACCGCGCTCCGGACACTCATACCCACGGAGCCGGTGGACAGAAAGCTCTCCAAAATTGAAACGCTCCGGTTGGCGTCCAGCTACATCTCGCACTTGGCCAACATTCTTGTCCTTGGGGACGGGTGCGAGGATGGGCAGCCGTGCCTGAGTGCAGTGTATCGCGTGCAAGGAGATGGTGAGGGGAAGCAACCCAGAACAATCTGCACCTTTTGCTTGAGCAACCAGCGGAAAGGGGTAAGCGTGCATGACAGTGCTATGTCAAGTATGAATTTCAAATTTAACTTATTTTACGTAGTAGACAGGCAGTAGCCTATGGTTCTGAAATGGGCGAGTGGCACATTTGACAGCTAGTATTGCATCATGTTATTATCTACTGTTTCTGTGCATTCAATGTCATTTTCAAAAATAGTCATTTCACAATGATAGTATGGCATCAAAACAATACTAGGCCTATTTTGTTAAATACTTTCTTACCATGTCACTTGAAGATTCATCATAATGGGCATCCGTCGGTTAAGGGACATTTGTCAAACAGCTTCTTGAGAGAGAACACACAAATGGAAAATGATCCCTGTTGGGACATCGTGCATTTATTAATATAATTTTCAGTCTGCTTAGATATCCTTTAAAGGAAAAGCCGAGGAAGGGTTTGTTGATATCAATGACATTAGATTTCACTAAACTATTTGTATTATCCACAAGGGAGAATGAGCATGGATTTAAGCCAAAGACAAATATGCATGTTGTATTCATATGTCGGTCGCAGATGGTTCCTGCTTCAGAATTTTCCAGAAATCAATTCTGATGTTAATGAATAACATTGACCGAACATGACATTTATTTTTGCAGGGGAAAGATGGTCGGGGTTGTCTGAAAATGCATGCAACCCGTGCACTACGAATGAGCCGAAGATAGACAACTCTCAAATTCCAAGGATGGTTTAGTTCAAGTCCGCACCTCAGGGAAAAACTCCAGCTATCACACCTACTCCTACACAGACCGACACATAGGCCAGAATGCCTTCGAACTGCGGAAAAAGACTGTCAAAAAAAGAATGTTCCTCTCATAATGCTGGTTTGGTGAAATGTGATTTTGGAGGAACAAATGAGACTATTTGGTTGCCTTTTCAACACCATTTTGTATTTTGCGTTGAAATTAAATATATTTTTACATAGTTGTTGTTGTCCCTAGTCTAATTTCAGCCCCTCATACCAACACATTTGTGGTGATGTTTTCATATGGTTAACCCCGTACACTTGTGGAAATTGGGCCATATTGAAATGTTTCTAACATAAAAACAATAAAAAGCGTATGCATGACCATGGTAGCAATTGAAAGAAAACACTTGAGATTATGGGGAAATGAACACACCAAAGGCTAAGACAACAGTTTACCTGACACAAGACTGAATCCAAACATTACACTGTTGATTTTACATTTACTGTACTTTTCACAGCATTTGGCAAAAACGAAATCTCAAAATACTCTGTATACATTCAGTAACATAAAAATAATATTCATTGACATTTTGGAGTAGGTGCAAGATGAGAAAAAAACGATTACAAGAGTTTGACTGCGATGTCTAACTTGTGTCTCCAATTGGCCACACACCTCACCAAACTGCACAGTTCTTAACTAATTTCAATGTATTTACAGTGGGGCAAAAAAGTATTTAGTCAGCCACCAATTGTGCAAGTTCTCCCACTTAAAAAGATGAGAGAGGCCTGTAATTTTCATCATAGGTACACTTCAACTATGACAGACAAAATGAGAAGAGAAAAATCCAGAAAATCACATTGTAGGATTTTTAATGCATTTATTTGCAAATGATTGGTCAATAACAAAAGTGTATCTCAATACTTTGTTATATACGCTTTGTTGGCAATGACACAGGTCAAATATTTTCTGTATGTCTTCACAAGGTATTCACACACTGTTTCTGGTATTTTGGCCCATTCCTCCATGCAGATCTCCTCTAGAGCAGTGATGTTTTGGGGATGTTGCTGGGCAACACAGACTTTCAACTTCCTCCAAAGATTTTCTATGGGGTTGAGATCTGCAGACTGGCTAGGCCACTCCAGGACCTTGAAATGCTTTATACGAAGCCACTCCTTCGTTGCCCGGGCGGTGTGTTTGGAATCATTGTCATGCTGAAAGACCCAGCCACGTTTCATCTTCAATGCCCTTGCTGATTAAAGGAGGTTTTCACTCAAAATCTCACGATCAGTTGTCCTGGTCCCTTTGCAGAAAAACAGCCCCAAAGCATGATGTTTCCACCCCATGCTTCACAGTAGGTATGGTGTTCTTTGGATGCAACTCAGCATTCTTTGTCCTCCAAACACGACGAGTTGAGTTTACCAAAAAGTTTTATTTTGGTTTCATCTGACCATATGACATTCTCCCAATCTTCTTCTGGATCATCCAAATGCTCTCTAGCAAACTTCAGACGGGCCTGGACATGTACTGGCTTAAGCAGGGGGACACGTCTGGCACTGCAGGATTTGAGTCCCTGGCGGCGTACTGTGTTACTGATGGTAGGCTATGTTACTTTGGTCCCAGCTCTCTGCAGGTCATTCATTAGGTCCCCCCATGTGGTTCTGGGATTTTTGCTCACCGTTCTTATGATCATTTTGACCCCACGGGGTGAGAACTTGCGTGGAGCCCCAGATCGAGGGAGATTATCAGTGGTCTTGTATGTCTTCCATTTCCAAATAATTGCTCCCACAGTTGATTTCTTCAAACCAAGCTGCTTACCTATTGCAGATTCAGTCTTCCCAGCCTGGTGCAGGTCTACAATTTTGTTTCTGGTGTCCTTTGACAGCTCTTTGGTCTTGGCCATAGTGGAGTTTGGAGTGTGACTGTTTGAGGTTGTGGACAGGTGTCTTTTATACTGATAACAAGTTCAAACAGGTGCCATTAATACAGGTAATGAGTGGAGGACAGAGGAGCCTCTTAAAGAAGAAGTTACAGGTCTGTGAGAGCCAGAAATCTCGCTTGTTTGTAGGTGACCAAATACTTATTTTCCACCATAATTTGCAAATAAATTCATAAAAAATCCTACAATGTGATTTTCTGGATTTTTTCTCTCTCATTTTGTCTGTCATGGTTGAAGTGTACCTATGATGAAAATTACAGGCCTCTCATATTTTTAAGTGGGAGAACTTGCACAATTGGTGGCTGACTAAATACTTTTTTGCCCCACTGTATATGACTCAAGGAAAGAGCCTTCAACTATAGGTGATTTTTTTTAAACTCTCCTAGCTTTGATAGGAACACAGCCCGGATCCACACAATTACTGTTTTTCTTTACGCAATCCAAAAACATTCCATTATAAATTGCAAACTGGGTCAGGTGGGAATAATTTGAAAGCGTCTTCTCTTGCCGATATGGTTATAAAGTTGGTTAACAAGTTATAAAATATGATCTTACAGTGTTAGGCTTTCAAACGGCACTTCAGACAAACATATTGTAATTTTGGGGCTTATAGAATGGAGTCATGACATGAGTGCATTCAAGTGTGTGTTCTGCTGCATGCAACACGACAAACATAGGCTCATTCTGTCCAGGACAACCCAGGCAGGGTATAACACATGGCAGTCATCCTTTTAACTGTGGATCAAACATAGCGATCATAAACGTTGATACTGTAAATTACATTATTTTTCAAATATGGAAATGTGATGTGCACATTTGGACTCACGGGTGTGTGGTTTGCTTGTATGACATCAACGCTGTATTTATTATAATCCTCAATGTCTCATCTTTCAGAACACACCGACTTCTCAATTTACAGCATTTCACTCACTCAGAGAACAACAAATGTGCAAAAGTAGCACAATTAGTGGGAGGGATGGGGGGGCGGGGGTCTTCTTGTCGCGCGCTATGCTCAAATTTACAAAGTTTGTTCGTCAAAAACCATACAGAACAGTGAAGCGGAAAACCGTAACTCTGACGTCATGTATAGCATGTTACTGTACAGCGACTGCGTTCCAATTTAGGCATTTAAAAATGACAAGATCTGCCATTTTCAACCCGTTTACGTGATGTCAGGAGTGGAAAGGGCTACCGAAATCTCCACCAACAAGGTGATGTAGTGAATTCTTTGAAGATAAAGTATATATGGGAATTTTAAGTACATACTTGAGCAATGCTAAGGAATCTCTGAAAGGAAGTGTGAGATGGGGCCTTTCCAAAATAGCTGAGCTGGCCGATTCTAAAGTGGCCAACCAAGGGCCCTTTGAGCCTAGTAAGGATAGGACATAGCAAAGTGTGTGAGGAAAACATTATTCACTCCGAATCATCATTCTCTGAATTTGCTGTACAAAGTTAAAGGGGAAAACAGGAAAGGCAACATGAGTAGATCTATTGTCAAGACTAATGATTACTCATGGAAACCATCAAAACGTGTGGCACATTGCTGAACCGATGCCCAATATCAGGAAATAATGGTTAAAGGTAGTGAGCTGAACAATTGGTAGCACTTTAGTTAAAGCCTCAACCAACTCAGGGGCTTCTGGTTATAGTGTCCACCCTGAGATTGGAAGGTTGGGACTTCAATCACCGGCCAAGTCATAGAAACACTGTACAAATGGGACATGATGCATTTTGCCGGGCATTTTGGAGATTGGGGGTAAGGCCCTGCGATAGACTAGCGTCCTATCAAATCAAACTTTATTTGTCACATGCGCCGAATACAACAAGTGTAGACCTTACTGTGAAATGCTTACTTACAAGCCCTTAACCAACAGTGCTGTTCAAGAAGAGTTAAGAAAATATTTACCAAATAAACTAAAGTAAAAAATGAACACAATAACATAACAATAACGAGGATATATACAGGGGTACCGGTACCGAGTCAGTATGCAGAGGAACAGGTTAGAATGAATTTGTAAATGTAGGTAGGGGTGAAGTGACTACGCATAAACAGCGAGTAGCAGCAGTGTACTAAACAAATGGAGGGGGGAGGGTCAAATTAATACTCCGGTGGCCATTTAATTAATTGTTCAGCAGTCTTATGGCTTGGGGGTAGAAGTTGTTAAGGAGCGTTTTGGTCCTAGACTTGGCGCTCCGGGTACGGTAGCAGAGAAAACAGTCTATGGCTTGGGTGACTGGAGTCTCTGACAATATTTGGGCTTTCCTCTGACACCGCCTACTATATAGGTCCTGGATTGCAGGAAGCTTGGCCCCAGTGATGTACTGTGCCGTATGCACTACCTTCTGTAGCGCCTTATGGTCAGATGCCAAGCAGTTGCCATACCAGGCGGTGATGCAACCAGTCAGGATGCCCTCGACGGTGCAGCTGTAGAACTTTTTGAGGATCTGGGGACCCATGCCAAATGTTTTCATTTTCCTGAGGGAGAAAATGTTTTGTGCACTCTTCACGACTGTCTTGGTGTGCTTGGACCATGATAGATCATTGGTGATGTGGACACCAATGATTGTCAAAGACTCCAGCCACCCCAGTCATAGATTGTTCTCTCTGCTACCGCATGGCAAGCGGTACTGGAGTGCCATGTCTAGGTCCATGAAGCTTCTAAACAGCTTCTACCCCCAAGCCATAAGACTCCTGAACAGCTAATCAAATTGCTTCCCAGACTATTTGCACCCCTACCCCCATACACTGCTGCTACTCTCTGTTATTATCTATGCCTAGCCACTTAAATAAGCCTATCTGCATGTACATAATTATCTCAATTACCTCAACACCGGTGCAACTGCACATTGACACATTAACTCTGAACTGGCACCCCCTGTATAAAGCCCCGCTTTGTTATTTACTGCTGCTTCTTAATTATTTGTTTTTCTTATCTCTTTCTTTTTTTTTTAGGTATTTTCTTAAAACTGCATTGTTGGTTAAGGGCTTGTAAGTAAGCATTTCACTATAAGATCTACACCTGTTGTATTCGGCGCATGTGACAAATAACATTTGATTTGATTTAACATCGGCTACTGAGAGCGATATCACACAGTCATCCAGAACAGCTGGTGCTCTCGTGATTGCTTCAGTGTTGCTTGCTTCGAAGCGAGCATTAAAAGCATTTAGCTCGTCTGGTAGGTTCGCGTCACTGGGCAGCTCGCGTCTGGGTTTCCCTTTGTAGTCCGTAATAGTTTTCAAGCACTGCCACATCCGATGAGCGTCAGGTCCTGTGTAGTAGGATTCAATCTTAATCCTGTATTGACTCTTTGCTTGTTTGATGGTTCATCTGAGAGCATCGCAGGATTTCTTATAGGCGTCTGGATTAGTGTCCTGCTCCTTGAAAGCGGCAGCTCTAGCTTTTAGCTCGATGCGGATGTTGCCTGTAATCCATGGCTTCTGGTTGGGATATGTACGTATGGTCACTGTGGGGACGACGTCGTCAATGCACTTATTGATGAAGCCGATGATTGAGGTGGTGTGCTCCTCAATGCCATTGGATGAATCCCGGAGCATATTTCAGTCTGTGCTAGCAAAACAGTCCTGTGGCGTAGCATCCGCGCCATCTGACCACTTCTGTATTGAGCAAGTATTTGCTTGTAAGCAGGAATCAGGAGTATAAAATTATGGTCGGATCTGTCAAATGCAGGGCGGGGGAGAGCTTTGTATGCATCTCTGTGTGTGGAGTAAAGGTGGTCTAGAGTTTTTTGAGTCTGGTTGCATTATGTATGTGACATGCTGGTAAAACTGATTTAAGTTTGCCTGCATTAAAGTCCCCTGCCACTAGGAGTGCCGCTTCTGGGTGAGCATTTTCTTGTTTGCTTATGGCCTTATAGAGTTGGTTGAGTGCGCTCTCAGTGCCAGCATCGGTCTGTGGTGGTAAATAGACGACTACAAATAATATAGATGATAACTCTCTTGGTAGATAGTGTGGTCTACAGCTTATCATAAGGCACTCTACCTCAGACGAGCAATACCTCAAGACTTTAATATTAGACATTGCGCACCAGCTGTTATTGACAAAAAGACAAACACCACCACCCCTCGTCTTACCAGACATAGCTTCTCTGTTCTGCCGGTGCATTTAATATCCCTCCAGCTCCATATTCTTCATGTCGTCGTTCAGCCACGACTCTGTGAAACATAGGATATTACACTTCTTAATGTCCTGTTGATAATAGTAGGTCATCCATTTTATTTTCCAATGATTGCATGTTAGCAAGTAGGGGTTCATTTACCCCCACCCCCCTTTCTTTTTACACTGTTACTACTCGCTGTTTATTATCTATCCATAGTCACTTTACCCCTACCTACATGTACAAATTACCTCGACTTACCTGTACCCCCACACATTGACTCTGTACCGGTACCCCCTGTATATAGCCTCATTATTGTTATTTTATTGTGTTACTTTTCATTTATTTTTTACTTTAGTTTATTTAGTAAATATTTTCTTAACTCTATTTTCTTAAAACTGCATTGTTGATTAATGGCGTGTAAGTAAGCATTTCACGGTAAGGTCTACACCTGTTCTGCACATGTGACAAATAAAAGGTGATTTGATTTGATTACTTGTACATCATGCTGCCACATGCTACAGAAACAGGAGAGGCTTGTGCTCCTATCAGCCATTCCAGCTCACTCGTGCAAGGCTACTTACTTAGTTAAAGCTTGGAGGTACAATTAAACAATAAGGCCCAAGGAGGTGTTGTATATGGCCAATATACCACGGCTAAGGGCTGTTCTTATGCATGACGCAACGCAGGGTATATGTTGGCCATATACCACAAATCCCTGAGGTGCCTTATTGCTTTCATAAACTACTTGTTTACTGTTCTATTTATGGTTAGAGTTTGGCCACTAACCAAAAGCTTGCCGGTTTGAAAACCCAAGCCGACAAGGTGACATTTTTAAAATCTTAATGCAAAAAGGCACCTCGAGGGTATGTGGTATAGTAACTCAGTTTCGCATTGTGCATAAGAACAACCCTTAGGGGTGATATAGTCCCAGTCGGTAGATAGAACACCCGCCTGTGGGGAAAACAACCTGTGGTTTTTCAAGGTCAGGTTATATGAATACGGGCCTTGACCTCCATTTTTTTTGTTGTATGCTTGTTTTAGCCAATTACAAAACTACATTTTTAAAAAGTACAATATGTCTAAAGATGACTTTTCAACTTTGCCTTCTGCAGAGCATTCTCACTACTTAGAAAAACACATAATATTGTAGCTTCTCTCATGCCCATTTTCATGATGTTGCTAGCAGCCATGTGAGTCCTTGCTAGCTACCGCCAGAACATTAAGCTAGACAAGACCAACAACACAAACAAACAGACTATACAACTACAAGTTCTGAGTGGAGTTACAAACGGACTATACTAAACAAGTTAAACGTCTTACCTGTGATGAAATGTTTCCCATAAACATAGCTACGTGTAGACTACTTGGGCACTGGGTCCCTACATTTCCCACTCTCCCACCCCGAATAGCCTGAAGCCACAGGGCTCTTCTTGCAGGCTCTGTTTCCCTACATGGGAGCATTGCGAACCAAAGGTCAGAATTTTTTACCTGGTTACATGTATACCACGGTTTTCAGCCAATCGGCATCCAGGGCTCAAATGGCCCGGTTTATGATGGCCATTATAAAACGGGTTGGTTGAATCCTGGATGCTGATTGGTTGATAGCATCCATTCCTGAAAAATGTCATAATGCCATAATTCCATTTCAAGTATCAATGCAGATCCACTGTTACTTCCCCATGCTTCTTCCATAGCATTGTGCCTTTCTGTATTTTGAAAGTCCTATATCTTGGAAACTTGATTGGTGACATGCAACATTTGTTGGGACTATATCAACAGTGGACTAATGAAACAAATACCAAAATATAGTTTTTGAGTGGAACTTTCCTTTAAGTAAAGTGTTATTAACTGAACAAATTACATGTTTGAGTTACAGATCCACAAGTCTATCAATTCTCAGGTCTGCAGTACAGTGTACTTAGAGTAGAAAACCATTCAATGATTTTAGCTTAGAATGTATTGAAGCTGCATTTCAAGAGCTGCAAAGGATCCAAGTAAGCAGTAAGTTGCATGGTGTTCTTTGGCACTGGTGTGTTTCAGTGAATCTCATGGGCTTTTCATGCACATGTGCTATTGATCAGTCACACCTAATATCACCTAGCAGCCTGTGTCGAGCAAAACACAGCTGCTGATATATTAATGGTGTAAATCACAACTCTAGTCCCCGGAGCTGGAGCGGTGGTGGTGGTGGTGGTGGTGGGGGGTTTAAGAGGGGAGTTGTTGCTTTGTAAGCACTTCTAAACTGGTGCAAGTTGTGATTTAGCCCTTTTTTTATATAATCATCTGTCATAAAGACAACTTATTGCTGTCATATTGACTTAAATGTCTTTTCTCCATAACACACGAGGTCATCTTGTTTGAATAGTTGGTTACCTCAACTCTGATAATATAAGGACAAAAAAAAAATCGATATTTGCAGTCAGTTAGTTACCGTTATCAGATTTGGAATGTTGTCATGTCACCAAAATTACTACATTACTGTAAATGACAGGTGTCACAAAGTGGCATTGCAGTGGTGCGTTAAGTTACAGCCAGTCCCACTCCCCTCTCTATCTGCTGTCCAACAGACGTGAGTTCAAACAAATGTCTAATACTGTAGCTGGGCTCAAGTGAGCTTGCCTGGTTGCAATGGAACCAATGGAAGCGTCCTAAACCACGCCCACCTGGCACACTAAAGCAAACGCTCAAATATATGAACAATTTCAAATAGTATTTGAACCTGATATGCTGTCAAAACAAATCTAAATAGAAGCTGCTGCTGCCTGAGCTTATCCTGAAAGTCTGGGTCTTGGGCTCACAAGGGCCCCTTCAAATGGCTCCCAGAGGGCCCCAAGGCAGGAAGATGTCACGGAGGAACAGGAAGGAAAAGCCGGAGCAGCCAACACGGCAGAGGCCCTCCCTGTGGGGCCAGCAAGTGCTGGGTCAGTGCCAGTACTGACATCAGCCTGCCGAGCTGGGGTCCAGATGTCCAGCTTCTAATTTTAATTCCTGGGTGGGAAAACCTGGCATTCCATCATGTATTATACAAGTCTAGAGGGATAAACTGTAACACCAAGTCCCTAACAGCTGATAAGGTTACAGGAGAAAAGATGTTACACTGTAACAGTATGGCAACCTGTACTGTAATACCGCCAGACATGGAGGCTGTTGTTTTTATTGTTACGTACTTTTATTTTACCGAGTAAGTTGACTAAGAGCAGATATTTACAGCAGCAACCTGTACGTCGTTGAGAACAGAACATTTAACTGCCATGGGGTTAAGACGGAATAAAAGGAACTGTAACGGAATTCCTCTTCTTCAGAGGAGGAGTAGCAAAGATCAGACAAATATGCAGCGTGGTAAGTGTCCATAATGATATATTTAATAAATCAACAGAACAAAATAACAAAAGTACAAACAAACAACCGAAACAGTCCCGTATGGTGAAAACACTAACACAGGATACAACCACCCACAAAACACAATAGAAAACAAGCTACCTAAATATGGCCCCCAATCAGAGACAACGACTGACACCTGCCTCTGATTGAGAACCATACTAGGCCAAACACATAGAAATATAACAGAACAAAACATAGGAAAACAACATAGAATGCCCACCCCAACTCACGCCCTGACCAACTAAAATAAATACATAAAAAAGGAACTACGGTCAGAACATGACAGTAGCCCCCCCCAAAGGTGCGGACTCCGGCCGCAAAACCTGAATCTATAGGGGAGGGTCTGGGTGGGCATTTACCAGGGTGGCGGCTCTGGAGCGGGACATGAACCCCACTCCACCGTAGTCTCGGCCCACTTATGTGGCACCTTAGGAGTGGCAACCCTCGCCACGACCCCGGATTGGGGACCCTAGCAACGGGTCCGAATGGACAGGAGATTCCGGTAGCACCGGACAGGCGGGAGACTCCGGCATCTCCGGAGTGAAAGGCGATTCCGGCAGCTCCAGACCGGCGGCTCCGGCAGCTCAGGACAGGAGGGAGACTCCGGCAGCTCAGGACAGGAGGGAGCAACTGTAGGGAGGAGACGGAGAGACAGCCTGGTGCGGGGGGCTGCCATCGGAGGCCTGGTGCGTGGAGGAGGCACCGGATAGACCGGACCGTGGAGGCGCACTGGAGGTCTCGAGCACCGAGCCTGCACAACACTACCTAGCTGGATACTCCCTGTAGCCAGGCAAGTGCGGTGAGGTGGAATAGACCGCACTGGGCTGTGCTGGTGAACGGGGGACACCATGCGTAGGGCTGGTGCCATGTACACCGGCCTGAGGAGACGCACTGGAGACCAGATGCGCTGAGCCGGCTTCATGGCACCTGGCTCGATGCCCACTCTAGCCCGGCTGATACGAGGCACTACGATGTAACGCACTGGGCTATGCCTGCGCACCTTGGACACAGTGCGCCTCACGGCATAACACGGTGCCTGCCCGGTCCACCTCTCTCCATGGTAAGCACGGGGAGTTGGCTCAGGTCTCCTACCTGATTTAGCCACACTCCCTGTGTGACCCTCCCAATACATTTTTGGGGCTGCCTCTCGTCCCAGCCGCGCTGCCGTGCTGCCTCCTCATACGACCGCCGCTCAGCTTTCGCTGCCTCCAGCTCTGCCTTGGGGCGGAGATATTCCCCAGAATGTGCCCAGGGTCCCTTGCCGTCCAGAATCTCCTCCCATGTCCATGGGTCCCGAGATTTCTGCTGCTGCCCGATACCACGCTGCTTGGTCCTTTGGCGGTGGGTGGTTCTGTAATGGAATTCCTCTTCTTTAGAGGAGGAGTAGCAAGGATCAGACCAATGTGCAGCGTAGTAAGCGTCCATAATGATATATTTAATAAATCAACAGAACACTGAACAAAATTACAAAAGTACAAACAAACAACAGAAACAGTCCCGTATAGTGAAAACACTAACACAGGATACAACAACCCACAAAACACAATAGAAAACAGGCTACCTAAATATAACGACTGACACCTGCCTCTGATTGAGAACCATGCTAGGCCAAACACATATATAATATAATATAACCACAGAACAAAATATAGAAAAACAACATAGAATGCCCACCCCAACTCACGCCCTGACCAACTAAAATAAAGACATAGAAAAGGAACTAAGGTCAGAACGTGACAGGAACATATACATTTAGAAGTAAATTGTCTTGTCAACAAGTCCCAATGCATCAATTCCCATCTGCTAGACATTTGCTAAGGAAACCATGGGACAAATACATGGGGCTAATATTGTGATTCAGTGCCCTCCACCATACTTCGACCAAAACAAACACTTATGCTGCTGTATCTCAGACAATCGAGCAGGGAGCTTGCCCCCCCCCATTCAACTTAAAGCTTCCTGGCCAACTTGCATGTCAGGAGAGCTAATCACCATCAGACACGGCACTGCGGCGCTTTCATGAGACATGGCTTTGGATACTCTGCTTCCGAGTTTTTATGATCCTTTTTCCATGGTAGGAGGGTGGGGAGCCACCCAATCCAGCCAAGCAGTCCCAACCAGAGCCAGACAGAGGGAGGGATACAATGTGTGCGTGCATGTGTGTGTGTGCGTGGCTGTGTGTGTGCGCGTACCATAGAAGCGATACTGTTGACACACTCTCCACCCGACGGACACCCTGTGGGCTATTGTTTCTCTACAGTGTGAGGAAGGGAATGAATGCTCTGAGACATTAGCCCAGAGACAATGTCATTCTACCGGGGCCGGGCCCTGATTGCCATGTGTCCCTGGCTCCCGCTTCTGCCGCTGGGCCTCAGACCCAGGGTGGGGTCCTTAATGCAGAGGTGAAAAGGCAGCTAATTTCTAGCCTGATTTCTTCCCTGTCAAATTGTTTAAAAAATATGACAAGCAGCCCTTCAGGAGGAAGTTTTTTATTTTTATTTTTTATTTCACCTTTATTTAACCAGGTAGGCTAGTTGAGAACACCTTTATTTAACCAGGTAGGCTAGTTGAGAACACCTTTATTTAACCAGGTAGGCTAGTTGAGAACACCTTTATTTAACCAGGTAGGCTAGTTGAGAACACCTTTATTTAACCAGGTAGGCTAGTTGAGAACACCTTTATTTATCCAGGTGGGCTAGTTGAGAACACCTTTATTTAACCAGGTAGGCTAGTTGAGAACACCTTTATTTAACCAGGTGGGCTAGTTGAGAACACCTTTATTTAACCAGGTAGGCTAGTTGAGAACACCTTTATTTAACCAGGCAGGCTAGTTGAGAACAAGTTCTCATTTACAACTGCGACCTGGCCAAGATAAAGCATAGCAGTGTGGCAACAACACAGAGTTACACATGGAGTAAACAAGTCAATAACACAGTAGGAAAAAAAAGTCTATATATATTGTGTGCAAAAGGCATGAGGAGGTAGGCAATAAATAGGCCATAGGAGCGAATAATTACAATTTAGCAGATTAACACTGGAGTGATAAATGATCAGATGATCATGTGCAAGTAGAGATACTGGTGTGCAAAAGAGCAGAAAAGTAAATAAATAAAAACAGTATGGGGATGAGGTAGGTAAATTGTGTGGGCTATTTGCAGATGGACTATGTACAGCTGCAGCGATCGGTTAGCTGCTCAGATAGCAGATGTTTAAAGTTAGTGAGGGAAATAAAAGTCTCCAACTTCAGTGATTTTTGCAATTCGTTCCAGTCACAGGCAGCAGAGAACTGGAAGGAAAGGCGGCCAAATGAGGTGTTGGCTTTAGGGATGATCAGTGAGATACATCTGCTGGAGCGCGTGCTACGGGTGGGTGTTGCCATCGTGACCAGTGAACTGAGATAAGGCGGAGCTTTACCTAGCATGGACTTGTAGACGACCTGGAGCCAGTGGGTCTGGCGACGAATATGTAGCGAGGGCCACCCGACTAGAGCATACAGGTCGCAGTGGTGGGTGGTATAATGTGCTTTAGTAACAACACGGATGTCACTGTGATAAACTGCATCTAGTTTGCTGATTAGCGTATTGGAAGCTATTTTGTAGATGACATCGCCGAAGTCGAGGATCGGTAGGATAGTCAGTTTTACTAGGGTAAGTAAGTGTCGTCTGCGTAGAGGTGGATCAGGGAATCGCCCGCAGCAAGAGCAATATCATTGATATATACAGAGAAAAGAGTCGGCCCGGGAATTGAACCCTGTGGCACCCCCATAGAGATTGCCAGAGTACCGGACAACATGCCCTCCGATTTGACACACTGAACTCTGTCTGCAAAGTAGTTGGTGTACCAGGCAAGGCAGTCATCAGAGTAACCATCCATCACGGCGTAGTCATTCATCGTTGTCTTGCGCATGAGCATGGGCTCACTGGGGGGTCAAGAGGAGCTGCCCAACCATCAGGCCTGCTTGTATAATACCAGACACTAGGCACAAAGCCTCTCAGAGTAGGAGTGCTGGGACAGGAGGGTCAGGTTCCTCCTTTCCATGCCATCTTATTCATTACGATCTAAAATATTTGTTTTAATCCTAGATCAGCACTCTGAGGCGCTTTATGAATACGGGCCTTGACCTCCATCTACCATGAACTTAACGTTATGAGCCTTCTATACATCTCAATGTCAGAATGAATAAATCAGGAAATGGAATGCAGATCATGTTATTCAGTGTACTTTTCCTCTCTTGTAAACTTTAAGTGTATCTAATGGTTGCATCACCACAAAAGTGTAACTCTGTGCCGTACACTCATTGACCAACTATTTTCTGTATATTCTAACTTCGACATTAGATGGTGTGAATGACTTAAATGTGTAAAATGAGATCTAAGAGCCTATAAATCTGATATTTTTGTTGTCACTCAGGACAGCGATGGCTGACTCTTTCCCACCAGTTCCAATGTGTGTGTGAGAATGTGTGTGTTTTATTTTTGTTTTTACAGTAGCTTGGAAACTCTTCTGGCTGGGTAGATGACTAGACATCTAAAAACGTAAAGTAAGGTGGGACACAATTCATTTTAACACCAGGAGCAATTGTTAGGAGGATATCCTCAATCAAAGACCCTAAGGACCCAAAGACCGCAATGAATAGCCTCACTTACAGAAACAAAATAAAACCCTACATAATGTGGGATAATTGCTGTGAGGGTGCTTATTGTTGTTCTTAAGAATTGTCCGGCCAAACGTCTAGACGTATATCTGAAACATCTGCAAGCAGCATGATGACATTTCACATGGATCCAGTCTAACCTAACCATTTTGAAGTGGGAAGTGGCCATCCTAACCAAAAGGGGACAGCAACACAACACACATTTACAACTGTGTGTGGGCACAGCTAGGTTCAGTAGGCCGACTGTAGCCTACTTATAACTCACTGGCAGAGCATTCACAGATGCACGTTACATATTGCCCCCTTGTGGTGTAGCCTAAATAAAGTTTCTGTAGTGTTATATATAACATCTGTCTATACTCTGGAGTGTGGTGTAAAGAAAATTGCACGTCTGTTTAATGCAACTATATTAGAATGATGTTTTTATTCATTGCTCTTTGAATGAATTACCATTTGACTGTTGTCTGTTAGCTGATGATTCATGTCCAGCTGCCTCTTTTTATTTACATGTTTTATTTCACCTTTATTTACCAGGTAGGCCAGTTGAGAACAAGTTCTCATTTACAACTGCGACCTGGAAAAGATAAAGCAAAGCAGTGCGACAAAAACAACAACACGGAGTTACACATAAACAAACGTACAGTCAATAACACAAAATAAAAGAAAAATAGAAAAATCGATGTACAGTGTGTGCAAATGTAGAAGAGGAGGGAGGTAGGCAATAAATAGGCCATAGAGGCGAAAATAATTTACAATTTAACATTAAAACTGGAGTGACAGATGTGCAGATGATGATGTGCAAGTAGAGATACCGGGGTGAAAAAGAACAAGAGGGTAAGTAATAATATGGGGATGAGGTAGTCGGGTGTGCTATTTACAGATTGGCTGTGTACAGGTACAGTGATTGGTAGACTGCTCTGACAGCTGATGCTTAAAGTTAAAGAGGGAGATATAAGACTCCTGCTTCAGAGATTTTTGCAATTTGTTCCAGTCATTGGCAGCAGAGAACTGGAAGGAAAGGTGGCCAAAGGAAGTGTTGGCTTTGGGGATGACCAGTGCAATATACCTGCTGGAGCGCGTGCTACGGGTGTGTGTTGCTATGGTGAGCTGAGATAAGGCGGGGCTTTACCTAGCAAAGACTTATAGATGCCCTGGAGCCAGTGGGTTTGGTGACGGGTATGTAGTGAGGGCCAGCCAACGAGAGCATACAGGTCGCAGAGGTGGGTAGTATATGGGGCTTTGGTGACAAAATGGATGGCACTGTGATAGACTACATCCAGTTTGCTGAGTAGGATGTTGGAGGCTATTTTGTAAATGACATCGCCAAAGTCAAGGATCGGTAGGACAGTCAGTTTTACGAGGGTATGTTTGGCGGCATGAGTGAAGGAGGCTTTGTTTGCGAAATAGGAAGCCGATTCTAGATTTAATTTTGGATTGGAGATGCTTAATGTGAGTCTGGAAGGAGAGTTTACGGTCTAACCAGACACCTAGGTATGTGTAGTTGTCCACATATTCTAGGTCAGAACTGTCCAGAGTAGTGATGCTAGTCGGGTGGGCGGGTGCGGGCATCGATCGGTTGAAGAGCATGCACTTAGTTTTACAAGCATTTAAAAGCAGTTGGAGGCCACGGAAGGAGTGTTGTATAGCGTTGAAGCTCATTGGGGGGTTTGTTAACACAGTGTCCAAATAAGGGCCAGATGTGTACAGAATGGTGTCGTCTGCGTAGAGATGGATCAGAGAATCACCAGCTGCAAGAGCGACATCATTGATATAAACACAGAAAAGTGTCTGCCCGCATTCAATGATACCGAATTCCTAGCTGCAGACTAGTAATTAATATCAAAGACTTGTTTTTATTCTGTCGGTATCGATAGTCTAAGAGTTTAACCACGTGGTATGGTTAAACGATTCAGCAATGGTCTGCAACCTTTCTACTCCCGTGATTGAGAGAAACATGGTCTACTGAGAATTTCTCAAAGTTGGGTTTTATTCGGAATTGCAGAAAAGGGGCTGTCCCAGGATGCCTGACCCTAACTGGGCTCATGGGCGGTCCTCTGATTTAGTTAAACTCAAAAGGGAATTGGAGTTTCCTTCATTAAACAGTCCAAAATCACATTACACAATTTTACAAACAGTATCATACTCACTCATTCATCTTATACAACAATTAGATGTAAAACTCATATCTGAGGCTATTATATAAACAGCGTTATGGTAATGTGGCCACACTGTCTCCCATGAGCTTCCCCAAGTTGTAACAAACAGACCAGTCCGTAGCTGGATTCTTCACCTATCTTTTATACCTTCTCCGGGAACATAAATGTTGTTCGGACCTCAAGTTCTGTGAGGTGGAAGAAATTCCTTTGTTCTCTATGAAACTTCACTCTATCTCTATACTGTGTGGCCATGAGGATATCCTCTCCTCAGGAATTTACGACCTCTCTCTGACCACAGCAGCCTAGTTGAAGGAGGCAAGGGGGAGGCAGGGAGAGGGTGATGGTGCTTGCTGTACCCAAAGAGGGTAACGTCATGACATACCCCCCCCCCCCCTGGTGGTTTGGATCATGTTTGTCCTGCAAGTTAAAAATCAACATAAAATCATGAACATGTGATGTCCTGTTTGTAGATCATCGTTGCAGTCCCCTCTGGTGGTTGAACTTGGTAGGCTCCTCTGAAAGCGGAGCAGTTCACCACAAGGATGGCAGTTGATGTCCGGTTAGTGATCGCCGTTGCGGTCCCCTCTAGTGATGTACCTTGGTAGGTTCCCTGGAAGCTGCAAAGTATCCTAGGGAGGGCCAGGGGATGTCCTGGTTGGTTGATCACAGTTTTGGTCCTCCCCTTCTGGTGGTTTACCTTGGTAGGCTCCCTGACAGTGGGGCATGCCGCCACAAGGATGGGCCGTTGGTGTCCGGATTTGGGGTCGCCGTCCCGGACCCGTCGTCTGGTCGTCGTCCAGACTGGAAGATCTGGGCAGTAACTTAGGCAGATGTTAACAACGCACACACACACACTCATGAAATATATATATAATTACATTCATTCCCCAATGAGTGGCGTTGTGGCACTAAGTGATGTTTGTATGGGGACTTTGTTTATGGCTCTATCACTTCCTAAGTGTCAAAGGAACTGAACCGAAAAGGAATGAAAGCATAAACAAAAGATATACAAAATATAGTTCTCACACAAAAATCATATAATTGGACTGTATTTTATATACGTCCAATGTTCTGGCAAAATGACTATCATGGCATTGTCTCTAATGCCATATCTAGGGTTTTCCTACTTGGTGTGTTGCTTAGGCACTATCCTAAGTTGATAACTATATGATATGTATACAGCTGTAAGGCACTAGTTTTGGGCAGTCTACAGGGATGACCTATGGACTTCTGGGAAGAAAACTGGTGAGTGCTGAAGAGTCAAAGGCCTAGAGGTAAATGTTCAACTTTACTAAGGCTGGTATTTTGCTTGGATCCTTAAGTGATCCTAGCATAAATCCTAATTGGATGTTCCGTTGTGCATGTGCGTTTATGCTTTCACAAGCGCGCATGTCAAGGGAAGAAAACCAAGTATTCTGGCAGATTACAACTTGTTCAGAATGAGTCTGACGTAGTCGGGTAATTTTCAGGTCAATGCCTGGAGGTCAGTCAGAATTGGTGTCGAGGGAGTCTGTAGTAGTTTTTACTACAAGTCACTGTGTCTTCCACTATTGGAAGCAGGCGGTAGTGGTGTCAATATGGAGACCAGGGAAAGACCCTACTAGTCCTTTAAGCTATACGCCGATAGCGTTGACCTCTGACGTATGTAAACTATGAAAAGGATGATAACGGAAAGACTGAAATACTTTCTGGAGAGTAGAGGACTAATGTCACCTGATCAAAGTGGATTCAGGAAAGGCAGGGGAACAATGGATCCTGTACTGTGCCTTGAGTCAGTCATACGGAAGGCACAGGCAAATAAGGATGTGGTGGTAGCCATTTTCTTTGATGTAGAGAAGGCTTATGATATGATGTGGAAGGAAGGCCTATTTATCAAGCTGGATAACATGGGGGTAGGAGGAAGGGTTTTTAACTAGATAAAGGATTTATTTTTGGGTGCAATCAATACAAGTGAGGGTGGAGAGCTCTATGTCAGAAAGCTATGAGGTACCCCCCAGAGAAGTGTCATTAGTCCTTTTTTGTTCTCTATTATGATTGACGATGTGTTCTTAGGTGAGACCTGACATTGTGAGGTCATTGTTTGCGGATGATGGAGCGATGTGGAAGAGAGGTAGAAATATTACCCATACAGCCAGAAGAGTTCAAGAATCGATTAGTGAAGTAGAGCAGTGGTCCCTCAGGTGGGGCTTCAAGCTTTAATAAGAACAGTGGTTCAAAATAATTGGCAAGAGTTGTGGAACAGGGAGAGAGAGGGAAGACACCTATATAAAGATCCAGGAAAAGGTGGGGGCAGGGAGGAAAGTGTAGTCACAAGGCTGAGACTGGGACACACAAGTACATTGAAATGGCTGGGGAAACATCCAATTGGGAGGTGTGATCATTGTCAAGAGGAGATGGAGACAGTGGAATATGTTCTATTTCAGTGCCAGAAATATGTGAGAGAAAGGGAGCGATTATTATTTGATGTGAGGAGTAATGTGGTTGAAGAGCCAGGATTAAGTGAACTGCTGGGGAAATCTTCAGGGGATGTAGTATTTAATTATGTATTTTGTTTCCTTAGGGAGATGAGATTATTGGGTTGGATTTAGACCATTGCTGTCTCTGGTCCACATTCCAGTCCAGTTGGTGGCGGTTATGCACCTTAAAGTTGGTTGCCAACTGCCATATAAAATCCACAGAATAAGGAGACCAGCCTCACACTCCAGTACAGTAGATGGCGGTTATGCACCTTAAAGTTGGTTGCCAACTGCCATATAAAATCCACAGAATAAGGAGACCAGCCTCACACTCCAGTACAGTAGATGGCGGCATATGCACCTTAAAGTTGGTTGCCAACTGCCATATAAAATCCATAGAATAAGGAGACCAGCCTCACACTCCAGTACAGTAGATGGCGGCATATGCACCTTTAAATTGGTTGCGATCCGCCAAAAGAAGAAGAACAGCCGTGAGTGGCGGTAGTCGGCCATATTGTCCCTGAGACAGCAAAAATCATACGCAAGTACACCGGCGAGAGGAAAGGAAGGGATCCTGTCTTCACTCCGCTCTTTAAAAGAGGAGGTGGGTCACAGATTTTATCAAAGAGGTAACTAACTATACAATGGAAGTTTGGACTCTGGTTCAAATTATTTTATGAAACAAGCAGTCAGTTAGCTATCTAGCTAGTTTTCAAGCTTGCCATTGGGACTGGTGACTAACGCGTTAGCTCGCTGGGCTAGATGAGACTACCGGTAGCTAGCTACTGTAGTTGGATAACACAACTGTCCAATGTAGTTATTGCTGCCAAACTGCGCAAACCAGCCATGCGTTAGCTAGCTAGATATGTGAAAGTGCTAACGTTAGCTAGTATAGCTAATCTTTGAAGCAACCCCTCAGCGTTTCCTAATCTTGGTCTTGGCGACCCCAAGGGGTGCACCTATTGGTTTTTGCCCTAGTAGTACCACACAGCTGATCCAAATAATAAACTGATCGTTGAGCTTCGATCATTTGAATCTGCTGTGTAGTGTTAGGGCAAAAATCAAAACGTGCATCCCTTAGGATGGTCAGTAACGAGTTTGGGGATACGCTGCAACCTACAGTTGTTACATTGATTTCGTTAACGTTTTTATTTTAATGTTTTTATTTAACTAGGCAAGTCAGTTAATTAAGAACAAATTATTATTTAAAATGAAAGCCTACTTTTAAAGCCCCTCCGGCCAAACCCTCCCCTAACCCGTACGACGCTGGGTAAATTGTGCACCGCCCTATGGGACTCCCGATCACGGCCGGTTAGTGATACGGCCCGGGATGGAACCCGGGTCTGTAGTGACGCCTCTAGCAGTGCCTTAGACCGCCACTCGGGAGACGTTAGTCTAGCTAACTATCGTAACTACTCATGAGGCACTGAGCAAACAAACATTTATTATTCCTCAAGCTAGATACACATGTTTGTTGTCAAACCTGGCATTAGCACTGTTACCTACCGTTAGCGAGCTATATCTTAGCCAGAGGGTAGCAACACCACTTTTCCACAAAGGTGTCTTGCATCCATTGCAGAGATTATTTATTGCTACATCTTTTTCGAATTAAACTATGCTAACTTTAGAATGATGTGGAACTCGCCTGCAGCATGTTGGTTGAGGTTAATATTACATTGAAATCTGAAGGCAACTGTCACTCAGTGGTTGCTAGTTGCTCGAAGCAGAACAAATGCACTCTGTTACAATGGTGTCGTGACCCGGATCCACAGTTGGGCTCTGCCCAGCTGCTGAGGTAACTTCAAGGAGTAGGAGGTTGGTCTTTATGATGGGTGGGAGTTTGAGACAAAATATCTAAAGGATCATATTATTAAACATACTTTCCAAATGTGGGTTTGTTGTAGACCCACTGCCTCTGCATAACTCGTGTCACTTCATAATGACCAACCATCCTGCCCACCAGCACAATAAGTTGAAATGGAATTGTATATGACTTCTGGCTTCCCACGGATAGTTGCTAAAAGCACTTTAAGCCTAGGTCAGCTACATACTACATCACATCCGGCCGCATTTGGGATTCTCATAGGGCGGTACACAATTTGCCCAGCGTCATCCTGGGTAGGCCATCATTGTAAATAAGAATTTGTTCGTAACTGACTTGCCTAGTTAAATAAAGGTTTAAATAAATGAAAAGGCATACCTATGCCAACCTCTATACAGAGCTAGAGGATATCTTTGACAGGCACCAGAGTTATGACCGTTTGTTGTTGGCAAAGATAAGCGAAGGCTTGACTATTGCAGAGGAAATGGTCTATTGGCATGACATATGGATAGATCTCATCATTTATCAATAGAAGCCTATATATGAGTATGTATGAACATTTTTCTGAACAAATGGGACCTTCTGTTAGAGTATAAAAAGTCAAATGTGATAGTATTTTCACCCCTTTTTTTGTGTGTGTGGTGGTAATGATGAATTCCATCAAACTTTGATGATCAGGGCAGTAAGAGAATGGATTTTGTATTTTAAACTAAATCAATAGTTGCATAGCTTATCCCCACCAGCTTTAGTAATTAAACATTGTCAATACTTTATGGGCGCTGCAGTGACACATTTTAAAACAGCCTGCTGGTAATCAGGCCTTTAATTTAGTTTTCAACAACAAATGCAGTGTTGTAACAGTGCATCAAATTGCATTGCATTACACACACACACACACCTGTAGAGACTTTGATTGTCTGCACTGGTCATCAGTTCTGCGGGGAGTTTTTACACCCATGTCAATGACACATATTTGATCTGGCCTAGGTGATGGTCTCAAATATAACTGACATTGTCCCCCCCCCCCCTATCCCCCTGTTGTCTCAGCTGTCCTCCCCTGGTGCCCCCCACCCTACAGCCAAAGCTCCCCCTTACCCCCTGCCCTGCCAGGAAGAGGCCCCTGACCTGTTACCCCACCTTCCCTCTTCTCCCGCCTACTCTCTTCTCTCCTCATCCTTCTCTGCAGTAAGTGCACCCCCTCTCCTTTGCCAAGCTGTCGGACATGTCAGGACCCGTGCCGAGTCGGGCCCGCGTGTACACCGATGTCAACACACAACGGCCCAGGGAGTACTGGGACTATGAGTCCCATGTGGTGGAATGGGGGTATGCAGCGACCACACACATACACACAAACTCCCAGTCTCTAAATTAAGTCCGAAAATGTTGGTTGGTGCTTGCTAAACAAACGGATGACTTTCTCTTCTTTGCACATTGTAACTCTGCGGTTTAATTCCAATTTCCTTGAATTGTGTAATTGACAAAAACAATTCTGACCTCAGAAATCAAGATGACTTCCAGTTGGTGCGGAAGCTGGGACGTGGAAAGTACAGTGAAGTGTTTGAAGCAATCAACATCACCAACAATGAGAAGGTTGTGGTGAAAATACTCAAGGTAAGGCCACAATGAGAAATCAATATCATTCAGATCATAGATTTGCCATTTGATACAGACTCACATTGGCTTGTTGGAATCATATTGAAGTAAAACCACCCCGACAATCAATACAATTGGTCTTTAATTGTGTCCATAGCCTGTCAAGAAGAAGAAAATCAAGCGTGAAATTAAGATCCTGGAGAACCTCCGCGGAGGCCCCAACGTCATCTCCCTTGTAGACATCGTCAAAGACCCAGTGGTGAGTAGGAATGGTGGGGAAAGAGGTGTGAACTGTATTACGCTTTTAGAGGGGCTCCCATGACTTTAATGCAACAACCCCTTCTTTTCTTTCAGTCTCGGACTCCGGCCTTGGTCTTTGAACATGTCAACAACACAGACTTCAAGGTAAGATGGAGCATCCGTTTTAACCCCGGGGTCGTATTCATTAGACCACACCACATCAAAACGTTTTGCGTTTCTTACAAGTTCAGGTAGTCCGTCCTCGTTGCAGTCTGTTTTCTTCTGTTTCTTGACAGTGCACATCTCTTTTCTGAAACAAAGCCCTATGAAATCTCTTTTGGCGTGCATGTTGTTTCCCTGTACTCCAGTGTGTACATTTGAAGTCTGAGGTTTACATGCACCTTAGCCAAATACATTTAAACTCAGTTTTTCACAATTCCTGACATTTAATCCTAGTAAAAATGCCCTGTCTTAGGTCAGTTAGGATCACCACTTCATTTTAAGAATGTGAAATGTCATAATAATAGTTGAGAATTATTTATTTCTGCTTTTATTTCTTTCATCAATTTCCCAGTGGGTCAGAAGTTTACATACACTCAATTAATATTTGGTATCATTGCCTTAAAACTATTTAAACTATGGTCAAACGTTTCGGGTAGCCTTCCACAAGCTTCTCACAATAAGTTGGGTGAATTTTGGCCCATTCCTCCTGACAGAGCTGGTGTAACTGAGTCAGGTTTGTAGGCCTCCTTGCTCGAACACACTTTCTCAGCTCTGCACACACATTTTCTATAGGATTGAGGTCAGGGCTTTGTGATGGCCACTCCAGTACCTTGACTTTGTTGTCCTTAAGCCATTTTGCCACAACTTTGGAAGTATTCTTGAGGTCATTGTCCATTTGGAAGACCTGACTTCCTGGCGGCTGTTGCTTCAATATATCCACATATTTTCCAGCCAGTCCCTCCTGCAGGAAAGCACCCCCACAACATGATGCTGCCACCCCTGTTCTACACGGTTGGGATGGTGTTCTTCGGCTTGCAGGCATCCTCCTATTTCCTCCAAACACAACGGTGGTCATTATGGCCGAACAGTTCTTTTTTTGCTTCATCAGACCAGAGGACATTTCTCCAAAAAGTACGATCTTTGTCCCCATGTGCAGTTGCAACCGTAGTCTGGCTTTTTATGGCGATTTTGGAGCAGTGGCTTCCTTGCTGAGCGGCCTTTCAGGTTATGTCGATATAGGACTCGTTTTACTGTGGATATAGATACTTTTGTACCGGTTTACTCCAGCATCTTCACAAGGTCCTTTGCAGCTGTTCTGGGATTGATTTGCACTTTTTGCACCGAAGTACGTTCATCTCTAAGAGAGCCTTCCTGAGCGATATGACTGCTGTGTGGTCCCATGGTCTTTATACTTACTTTCTGACCCACTGGAATTATGATACAGTGAAGTAATCTGTCTGTAAACAATTGTTTGAAAAATTACTTGTCATGCACAAAGTAGATGTCCTAACCTACTTGCCAAAACTATAGTTTGTTAACAAGGCATTTGTGGAGTGGTTGAAAAACAAGTTTTAATGACTCCAACATCAGTGTATGTAAACAGGTTCAGTGCTGTCTTCGGGGGCCCGGATGTTTCATGTCTTGTGGTTCTATCCTCAATCACTGGTACACGATGATCCATTGGAATGGTTGCGTCAAGTTTGGTGTTCCGTAATAGGCCTAAGTGTTACCAGTCAGATGCCCAAGTTGATAGCTTGTGATTTGAATAATATGTGAACTCTTTGTATTAGATGATGGGTTCAGGTTGGTTAGACAGATATATGCATGGACTCTTCAGGGTTTGGTTAAATCACGGTATTGATTCATCTGTTTTTACTTGCAGCAATTGTACCAGACCCTAACTGACTACGACATCCGGTTCTACATGTTCGAGATCCTCAAGGTGGGTCTCGTAATGTTGTAATTTGGGTGTACTACCCCATTTCATTTGTGCTCTTAAAATGTATTGGAAGGCCCAGAGACTGCTAGACATGAGTCAGCATTTTCCTCTCCCAAAACAAGACCATTCGAGTGCTTAGAGTATAAGCCCCTTGTTTGTCTGACGGTTACATATTAACCGTCTATTTGCCCATCAACATGTTTGTGCGCCCACACAGGAAGAAAACGTCTGTTTTGTCATCTGCATTTCTTTGTTGATTAAATCCCCAGCCTCCTTGTTGTTAACATGCAGCCATTTTGGCTCTGTCCGCAGGCCCTGGACTACTCCCACAGCATGGGAATCATGCACAGGGACGTGAAACCCCACAACGTGATGATTGATCACGAACACCGCAAGGTGAGTGTTTATGACCAATGCGGCAGAGGCACGGTTATTTTCCCTCCACCCGATTTGCCCGTAGACGAGACCTTTGTCATTTTAACATTTAATGTGACAAAAAAAAAATACGCTAGTTTAAATGGAAATATTTTAACTCTTGATGAATCATGTTATGATGTATTATTGGAGCTGTAATACAAGCAGATATTGCACAACAACATTACAATGCCCAAGTAGTCCCTCCCCGTTTGTCTCTTTATGTTTGTTGTCCTAATAAACACAACCCTGTTCTGCTCCTCTCAGTATCGACTGTCTGTGTTTGTGTTCTTCCAGCTGCGCCTTATTGACTGGGGTCTGGCTGAGTTCTACCACCCGGGACAGGAGTATAATGTCCGAGTGGCTTCTCGCTACTTCAAAGGACCTGAGCTTCTGGTCGATTATCAGGTATGTTGTCTAGCTACTGTTCTTAATTGTCAAGCTCAGTCTATATTATTTTCTGTTGTGTAGATCACAGCTACATGCACACATACCCTTTTCACACCATTGAACCAAACTGCTGAGCTGGTTAAGCATCCACCGTAGTTACAGGAACCATGTACAACACGGCAATGTGAACTAAACAGGCAAATCTCCCATTGGTCATTCAAATCCATTTCATTAGATGGTCCCAATATTTCCCTAAGGGGCTGTTGCAAGCACCTCTTAAATTCTGACATCTTGGCTTATCTCTAACTCACTGATTTGACTGTCTTCTTCTTCCAGATGTATGACTACAGTCTGGACATGTGGAGCTTGGGCTGCATGTTGGCCAGCATGGTCTTCAGGAAGGAGCCTTTCTTCCACGGCCACGACAACTACGACCAGGTAAACACTATCCAATACGTTGTACACCATGTTTCAATGGTCTACTACGACCAGGTAAACACTATCCAATACGTTGTACACCATGTTTCAATGGTCTACTACGACCAGGTAAACACTATCCAATACGTTGTACACCAGACTCATATCAAACATCTCCAATCTAAAATCAAATCTAGAGTCTGCTTTCTATTCCGCAACAAAGCCTCCTTCACTCACGCCGCCAAACTTACCCTAGTAAAACTGACTATCCTACCGATCCTCGACTTTGGCGATGTCATCTACAAAATAGCTTCCAACACTCTACTCAGCAAACTGGATGCAGTTTATCACAGTGACATCCGTTTTGTTACTAAAGTACCTTATACCACCCACCACTGCGACCTGTATGCTCTAGTCGGCTGGCCCTCGCTACATATTCGTCGCCAGACCCACTGGCTCCAGGTCATCTACAAGTCCATGCTAAGTAAAGCTCTGCCTTATCTCAGTTCACTGGTCACGATGCTCCAGCAGGTGTATCTCACTGATCATCCCTAAAGCCAACACATCATTTGGCCGCCTTTCGTTCCAGTTCTCTGCTGCCTGTGACTGGAACGAATTGCAAAAATCGTTGAAGTTGGAAACTTTTATCTCCCTCAACAACTTCAAACATCTGCTATCTGAGCAGCTAACCGATCGCTGCAGCTGTACATAGTCTATCGGTAAATAGCCCACCCAATTTTACCTACCTCATCCCCATACTGTTTATATTTATTTACTTTTCTGATCTTTTGCACACCAATATCTCTACCTGTACATGACTATCTGATCATTTATCACTCCAGTGTTAATCTGCAAAATTTTAATTTATTCACCTACCTCATGCCTTTTGCACACAATGTATATAGACTCTCTTTTTTTCTACTGTGTTATTGACTTAATTGTTTACTCCATGTGTAACTCTGTGTTGTCTGTTCACACTGCTATGCTTTATCTTGGCCAGGTCGCAGTTGCAAATGAGAACTTGTTCTCAACTAGCCTACCTGGTTAAATAAAGGTGAAATAAAAAAATAAAATGTTTCAATGATCTACTACGACCAGGTAAACACTCCAAAACGTTGTGCGCCATGTCGCAAGGGCCCCATTCATTACAAGTGACGAGAATAACCTTGTCCCTGTTCAGGAGGGTGAAAGGTTCCAGAACATTCCGATGGAAACGGATTGTATACAACAGATTTGATTATGTCAGGTACTATAGGGAATCCTGTCAGTTCTATTCATGAATTATATTTCTCCATTTTTTTCTCCCTTTGTCAGTTGGTGAGAATAGCCAAGGTGTTGGGAACGGAAGACCTGTACGACTACATTGACAAGTACAACATAGAGTTGGAGCCTCGGTTCAATGACATTCTGGGAAGGTAGGTGGTTGTCTGTCTTTTACTAATGTGTGGTTTTCTGCACTTGTTTTGGGTAAAACCACCTCCTGAATCTAAACACACACAGCTGCTCTTAACCAGCTCTCCCCTTCCAGACACTCTCGTAAGCGGTGGGAGCGCTTCGTCCACAGTGAGAACCAGCAGCTGATCAGTCCTGAGGGTCTGGACTTTCTGGACAAGCTGCTGCGCTATGACCATCAGGCCCGGTTGACTGCCCGCGAGGCCATGGATCACCCCTACTTCTGTGAGTGTGGATGTTGAAGGTTTTTAAAGGTAGACTCAGCGATGCATGAAGTAAACAGCAATATCGGGTTGATTTCCGCAACAACTAAGAGTGTTGAAGTGCAAGGCTAAATTCCTTCGCTGTTCTGGTCCCGTAGATACCACGTTGTAATGACGTGAAGCGTACATGGCCAGATAATGTCTGGCTGTATGAGATCACAGTTTCGCATCACGCTCATTTGAATGTCTGCGGTGCTGTTCATGACAATGTCGGAAAGTTGAGAAACTTAATTTATTTAAAGAAATAATGTTTTCTCACATTCTGTGAGACAAATTTCTAGGTTGGTGATGATCTTAGAATATTCTCTGAAAGTTGCCCACATAATAATGATTGGAATGGAACTGCTGTGGGTTTGTTGATTAGATGAGAAAATGATTTAGTTGTGGCTGCACAGGAAAGATGGTCCCAACTGTAACCCTGTGTGCTTTGTTCTGTGGTGTTTTTATTATGTCTTTGAACCTGTGGTCCTCTATATGGCTCTATAGGCCAAGCTGCAGTTACAACAGCAAATAAAAGGCTTGTTATAAGTGGGGTTACTTCGCATTGCAACAAGGTTTCTCTTTAAAAGCAACTCACAGCTTAAACAGTTTAAGGGAGACTGATGTTCTGGTCTCTTCACATTTAGTTGGCTTTGATATCGTTTGTTTGTGCTAATCAGGGTTGTGTTCATTAGGGCAAATAAGCAAAACGTTTTGTAGTGGCAAAGAAAAACAAATGTTTCTTCTACCTCGTTTTACTCCGTTTTCATCCATTTTATATTTAATGAACATGGCCCAGTTCAAGGTGGTCATTAGTAGTTGCTTATGACTATCTACTTGCAGTAGCTGGAGACTAGGGACTCGACTGTTGTCGTGACTTGACTAATATTAATCTGATTACTTATCTAATCAACTAACTGTTTAATTGTTACCCGATTTTAAAATAACAATTAACTCATTAGGATTTGAGGCACCATGAGAGAAGTTCTTTTAGAGTTACCATCTCCTGAATTAAACTCTAAAAGGTCTTTACCTATCACATCTATAAACAGTCAACTTATTAATCATAACCTTGTATCATGTCATCATTCTGAACAGTCGTAACCTCCTTGCATCTGCAAAAACCAGAGCCTTGTGATTCAGTACTACACAAATTGGTTTATTTATTTACTAGCTAATTAAATGGTAACACAGAATAAACATGCACACTTAATATGTTAAACAGGTCCCTAGTGGAATGACAACAATATGGCTGCTTGTTACAAAAGATGGGATGGGGGGGGCAGAGAGGGACAGACACACTTAACTTTGGTACATATAGGCTGTATCACAACAGGCTGTGATCGGGAGTCCCATAGGGCAGCACACAATTGCCCCAGCGTCACCCGGATAGGGAAGGGTTTGGCCGGGGTAGGCCGTCATTGTAAAATAACTGACTTGTCTAGTTAACTAAAGGTTACATCTTTTTTAATTACAGTAATCATATACTTTGCACACAATTGCCTCCCTCTTTGAGTAAGAAGTCATGAATGTGTTTACGTGACATGCCTTGGTTCGTCGAGTATCTCTCTCGGAACCGGGCCGCCTTGGAAAGGGGGTTGGGCCTATTCACGGCACGCTTGCAAGGCACTGATTGTCCAAAAATGGTTCCAACAAGTCTTCTACTGTTCTTCTCTGTAGTTGTCTGGTATCTGGTGACTTGTCGTGTAGTACTGAACAGAACTACACTTTATTTTCCTTCCATTCGCTCCTGAAGATGATACATCGAAGATGGGCTAGCCAGCCGGTTCGATGGTTCCCAGTGGGGGGGTGAGAGTAGCGTAATTTATTTTGCAGCGCACGCCACAGGAGCAGTGTAGCGGGGCGGGGGGGGGGGGGGGGGATCTGGTTGAAGTCATTCATTGCAAACCTGATCTGACCTATTTGGATCCTCACAGGACAGTCATGACACTAGAGGTTTGTTCAATATGTGTTTTCTTGTCCTCACAGATCCCATTGTGAAAGAGCAGGGTCGCATGCCAGGGTCGGCTAACCTACCCTGTGGAAATACAGCCGTGAGCACAGCCAACATGATCACTGGTGAGCGCACACACACACACCAATCAGCCTGAATGCCCTCCCGGCTTCTCGTCTGATCTCCCATTACTCAGTGTTGAGGAGGATGTTTTGTCAGTGGGAGGCCGAGCTCGGCAATTTAATGGATTCAAGAAGTGAACTTGGTCTGTGTAAAGATTCGATGAAGCTTGGTCACCTGCTATATTTTCCCAGGAAAATGTCCTCAGTATGCTGTCATTGATGTTAGTCATTCCTCTAAAGGCCTTTGTAGACTGTACGTCCGATTCTATTTTTTACGATTATAACGTCACACTGTGCAATGTTACCAAATTAATATCTTTATCAACCTGGCCAGATTGTACGATTTGATCTAGTTCTGTCGTCACATTATGCAATTGGCTTGAGAGGCTAGGTCAACTGCTGCTGTGTGTTTGATCTATGCATCTGCCAGCAGAGCAAGCCTCTCTTTGCTTATGCACGTGTCAAGTGAGTTCGGGAAAAACTGAAGTATGCATCTTAGAAATAGTTTTCACATACAAACTTCATATGTCCAAGTTCAGAAGCAGCTGCCCCAAAATAACATGGTCGCTGTGGTAGAATGTTTATTTTGATTGGTGAGTTTTTCAAAATCCAATCAGGTAACCTGATTTCAGATGTTATGCAAGCAAGATTATTAGGGAAATCGTTCTTCTTGCACAGCATGGAAACGTTTCAATTAATCGGACTATTCACAATGATCGTATTATTGTGTGCCGGGTGTGTTCCTATTGATCAGTTACTGGGATCGGCTCAACACCGGCCACACGTGACTACGACTGCACGTAGTGTTACTTACAGGCTGACTACACTGCTCCTGTGGCGTGCGCTGCAAAATCAATTTAGATATCTATATTATTCAATTATTGCACCCACTCTGCTCGCGTGCGCCAATTAGCGTCTTGTTGCCAAGGGCTAAAATAGTCAGTTCCATTTCCGACGCAGATCGCGCTGCAAGTCCTGCCTCTCCTATCTCCTCATTGGTTTATAGAAGCAGGTACCCACGTGCCATCTCATTGGTTATACCCACGTGGGTGACCGAAAGACGAACGAGGTCAGTGGCGGTAATGCACCTAATTTATGAAAGTTGCCAATCGCAATATAAAGTCAAGAGCCTAGGAGGAGATATGATTAGAAATGATGCGGTTGACCGTTTTATGCGTGGATTAATTGTTGGGAGTAGAGGACCTTGTGCATTTCAGGTAAAATAACAACTCGATGTTTATATCCCAGGAGAAATTAGCTAGCAACAGCAAGCTAGCAAAATGGGACAAATTAGCCAGCATGTGCAAGCTAGCTAGCTAAATTGCCATAAAGGTTTAATGCTTTTTGACCTGTCCCCAAATGAATGTAATTGGTTCAGAATTTGTTTTGATATTTTAACCTGCGTGTCGTGATCGCGTTTGGTGTGGGGGGACAAAATAAATGTATGCACGATCGGCAGACATAGACCCTGTCACACTGATCAAGCCAAGACACCAGACTGTTGTTTATGACCTAAGAATTTGCCCGCGGCGTGCACATTATTTCCGGGGTGGCATAAGATGGCTAAAATCGTATTTTCAGCAAAGGCCTTTAAAGATGGGTAGTAAAATAATGACTATCACATTGTCATAATTGACATACTGTAATTTAATGCAATACATTTCAGAAGAGCTCAACTCTCACCATATTTGAGTGCATCCATTGTTATCTTTCCTATGTAACCCATTGGTTAATGTAGTCACTGCATCATCAGAACTCACTTGGAGTGTTTTCTAAGTAACCCGCATGCTTAGTTAAGCTAAATTCCCTGTCTTTCTCTCTAGGCATCTCTGCCTTGCCAGTCGCTACTGCCCTGGTCACCCTCACCGGCTCGCCCGTTCTCTCTGCTGCCACCAACACCCTGAGCGTCCCCGTGCCCGCCGCTGCTGGTCCCCCCCAGTGATTGCAACCAACAGGAGCCACTCACTCTGCCGGCCCGCGCCACCACCTCTACTCACTCACACAGTCCAACTGCCCTGAGATCCAGGAATGCCAACCTCTGAAGGCAGTCTCATCTGAACAATGTTAGTTTGTATCTCCTTTAATGAACTTGAGGTAAACAGACATATGAAATGAATGTTCTGTGTAATTGACACATACAGGTATTCCTTTCATATTGAAGTGACGGTGTGGCTGTGTGTGTGTGGCTGTGTCTTATGTTCACAAGCCAAGAATAAGTTACGAATCCACTGGTGATGGGGGTCCCTCCCCTTGCAACACGTTTTGTTTGTACATCACTGACAATGGTCACGCGAAGTAGTTAGCGGGAGGCAACAGGAAAGGACGGTAACATTCATACCAAAAGGAGCAGAAGCTGTAGTTTACTAATGCAATGTTATCAAACAAGACCTGGCTAGAACACCTTAAGCAATCCCCCGTGTTTAGGTCAATCCAGAACTCCATACCACCATTATAAAGACTCTTCCCCACGGCATTTGAAAGTGTTTGGTGCTGTTCTGTGCTCCAGTCGTGTGTTGAAACACTGAAGCCGCCTCACTCCACCTATACTAATGACACTTTAGTCTGAATAGTATGTCTTGCCTTTCTACCGAACTGGATACCTAGTCTTTTTGATGTAAGGGTTCCCTGACCGTTTTCTTTTTTTGTACTGAAATGCTATTGTGCTGGATGGGTTTAATTTGCTGTGGAAACGGTTTGATGTCAGTATTGTCATCCAAACCATTCGAAATCCAGACAAAGCCATCCGTTTGGTTAATTTGAAACGTTTCTCTCAAACTTGCTGCTTTACAGTTCCTTGAATTAATTCAAGTTGTAAAAAAACCAAAGTTTACTCAATCGTTTGGAAAAAGAGGAGACTGACCAAACGTTCGTTTTCTTGGAGTTACACAGAGTTATGTGGAGATAATATGGGGGAGAAAATATTTGTTAGATCACAACAGAATACAAAAGCACCGGAGTCCTGGTTAAGTTGGCTTGAAATGTTTTCTCTGCTGTTCGAACCTGAGGAATTGTTTTTTTTTTGTATTTAGTTTGTTTCGAGGCTAAGTTTCTTGATCGATCATCTGTTTAGCCAAACACTGAAGGATGTATTGAACTTGAACGGTTGAATTTTTCCTGTGTTAGTGCCAGAAATGGGAATCTTGTTTGAGTATAGCTGTACATATGCATCCTTTTTTCATTTGAAATCTCACAGCGTATGAAATACATGCATACATCGACATAATGAAGTTGTATGAGTCCTTACATCACTGTATATATTTTTGTCCGTATGTAGACTAGTATTTGAAAATATTTGTGTAAATAAACACATTTTATCAAGTATATCTGAGTTGGTATGTTCACACAGATTGTCTCCTGATTGTAAATCAATTTCCTTAATTATTGTATAATTTTGACGTCACTTCTACAGTATGCGTTTTTGTTATGTTTTTAAATTAATTGTAACGGTGATAATAAAACTGGTTGTTTGGATGCTGATTGTGGTCTAAGGCACTGCATCTCAGTGCTAGATGCGTCACTACAGACCCTGGTTCGATGCTGGGCTGTATCACAACCGGCCATGATTGGGAGTCCCATAGGGCGGCGCACAATTGGCTCAGCGTCGTCAGTGTTAGGGTATGGCCGGGGTAGGTCGTCTTTGTTCTTAACTGACTTGCCTAGTTCAAATAAATTGGACGAGCAGCGTGTTGGCCGTCACACACCTTTGCCTGCTAACAGTTCCATCTGAATGACCACTGCCCCTCTATAATAATATCATGTTTATGTTGCTGTGTGAATCATCTCCTGTATTTCGCTGTCTGAATCATCTCCTATATTTAGCTCAACTCGCACATTTCCCCCTGCTTCCAGCCTAGCATTTATACTGAACATAAATAAACGCAACATGAAACCATTTCAAAGATTTTACTGACTTACAGGACAAATAAGGAATCATTCAATTGTAATAAATTAATATAGGCCATAATCTATGGATTTCACATGACTGGGGAAATGGATATAAATCCGATCACAGAAACCTTTAAAATGAAATGGGGCTGTGGATCATAACCAGTCAGTATCTGGTGTGACCATTTGCCTCATGCAGCGCGACACATCTCCTTCTCATAATTGATCAGGCTGTTGATTATGGCCTAGGGAATGTTGTCTTCCTCTTCAAAAGCTGCGTGAAGTTGCTGGATATTGGCGGGAACTGGAACACGCTGTCGTACACTTCGATCCAGAGCATTCCACACGTGCTCAATGAGTGACATGTCTGGTGAGTATGTAGGCCGTGGAAGAAATCGGATATGTTCAGCTTCCAGGAATTGTGTACAGATCCTTGCGACAACGGGGCTGTGCATTATCGTGGTGAAACATGAGGTGATGGCGGCGGATAAATGGCATGACAATGGGCCTCAGGATCTCATGGTAGCTGTACATTTAAATTGCCATCGACAAAATGCAATTGTGTTTGTTGTCCGTACCATAAACCAACCGCCACCATGGAGCCCTCTGTTCACAACGTTGACATCCGCAAACCGCTTGCCCACATGACACCATACATGCGGTCTGCCATCTGCCCGGTACAGTTGAAACCGGAATTTATCTGTGAAGAGCACACTTCTCCAACGTGCAAGTGGCAATCGAAGGTAAGCATTTGTTACTGAAGTCTGTTACGATGCCAAACTGCAGTAGTCCATTAGCTGCTGCAGATGAGCATCCCTGAGACGATTTGTAACATTTTTTGCTGAAACTCTTTGGTTGCGGAAACCCACAGTTTCATCAGCTGTCTGGTTGGTTGGTCTCAGACGATCCCACAGGTGAAGAAGCCAGATGTAGAGGTCCTGGGCTGCAGTTGAGAGGTCGGTTGGACGTACTGCCAAATTCTCTAAAATGACATGTTAGAGAAATTAACAATTAATTATCTGGCAACAGCTGTGAAAACGTTATCCCCAGCACTACAGGGTGTCTTGGTGTTGACCACCTCTTTTTGAACGCCTGCTCAGAAGTCCTATGGTGATCAAACACACAGACATTACTGTACATCCACCGATGAGCAGTGGCCTCCTGCCAACCCTATTGGCAAACACCATGGAGACCAAGGTGGCGATCACTGACTACCTCCATGCCCACGGATGCCAGCACTGCTGAGGCATTACTCTCAAAGCCCACTGAATGAAAAACGGTTGAGCTGTTGAAGAGCACGTTGGGCTGACCGGTGAACTGATGAAAGATCACCAAGCCCAGCCCTATCATAGTCCTGATCCTCATGTTATCCAGCCGTTGTAAGAGGTGCACAATGCTGTACTGTGCGTTATCAAGTCTGTTGGAAACGGTTGCTGAATTCTCTACTTCGTGATCCTCAATGAAGCGAATAAGGCTTCTTTGGCTTTGAGCGTCTGCCCTTTGGCATTCTGCAGGTGCTCCAGCATTGGACGGGAGGAACCAAATGGAGACGAACTGAGCCAAAGTCAGCACGATGGCTGACCCAAACAGATATTTCCATCCATGTCTGGTATCAGACAGGATATAGTTCATGGCATAAGCTCCCAGAATGCCCACGGTGATAGACTTCTTTGGGTCCAAAAAAAACCTATGCTTGTCGGTGACCATCTCCAACACAAAGACACAGCAGGACATGGAGGAGATGCATATGGCGAAGCCCACCGTGATTCTTCCCACCACCAGCGCTAAGTAAGAGGTGCTAACCAGGACCAGACTCCCTGCCAGGATAAGGACGTTGCTGAGGATGATGGAATTCCTTCGGCCATAGTGGTCAATCAGCCACCCGCCGACCAGGGAAGCCTACAAGGCCCCAATCAGAAGGGTACTGACCACCGCCTCCTGCTGGACACAGGTGAGCTGGAACTAGGCCTGGAGCAATGCATTTCACTGTACTTGTGCACATGACAAAACTTTTGGAGTATATGAGTTTAACATGTTTAGTGTGAGTATAGGATTCATTTAGTGTACATTTGAATGATCCTTGGATGATGTGACACAATTGATCATGGTTTTGACCTAAGGTAAAAATGTCAAGGTGCAACAGAATGTACTAATTTGTGTCTATTTTCATATGTGTGCCTATATGGAGGAAATGTATATAGTAAAGCAGCTAAAAGAAAATGCTAATTTGTTTATCATAAATATATTCAATGTCCCATAAAACATTAGCTGTTAAAAACTACATTCATGTTTGGAGAGAGGTCATAAACAATACATATTCTTCATGTAGATATATACATGTTTGATATGCAATATATTGCTAATGAATCTGGCAAAAATCCAGGATAATGTGTAAACCCTATGTGGTATCTTTAATGATTATTCAGGCTTTATTACAGTTCTGCAGATGGCAGACTAAAACATTGAATAAGTATTGCATATTATTTTAGGCCTACTGTACATCAGTGGAGGCTCCTCAGAGGAGGAAGGAGGACCATCCTCAGTGAAATTCATAAAATTAAAAGGGAAAAAGTTATCATTTTTAGATAAAACTATACTAAATATATTCACATGTCAATTCTGTCCGTCTCTGGGTACTTTGACTTCAATACAAAACCTAGGAGGCTCATTGTTCTCACCTTCTTCCATAGACTTACACAGTTATAATGACAACTTCCGTCCTCCAATCTATCAGAGCTCTAAATTGTGTTAGAGTTGTTAGTGGTCATCTATTTAGGCAAACTTATTTGTATGTACAGTGCATTTGGAAAGTATTCAGACCCCTTGACTTTTTCCACATTTTGTTAAGTTACAGCCTTCTTTTAAATTGGATTAAATTGCCCCCCCCCCCCCCCAATCCACACACAATACTATTGACAAAGTAAAAATATATTTTCAGAAATGTTTGCAAATGTATGTATATATAAAAATAAAAATAAATCACATTTACATAAGTATTCAGATTATAGCCTCGAGTCTTCTTGGGTATGACGCTACAAGCTTGGTACACCTGTATTTGGGCCACTCAAGGACATTCAGAGACTTGTCCCAAAGTCACTCCTGCGTTGTCTCGGCTGTGTGCTTAGGTTTGTTCTCTCTGCACTTTGCTCCGTTCATCTTTCCATTGATCCTGATTAGTCCTCCCAGTCCCTGCCGCTGAAAAACATCCCCACAGCATGTTGCTGCCACCACGTTTCACCGTAGGGATGGTGTCAGGTTTCCTCCAGACGTGACACTTGGTATTCAGGCCAAAAAATGTAATCTTGGGTTCATCAGACAAGGGAATCTTGTTTCTCATGGTCTGAGTCTTTCGGTGCCTTTTGGCAAACTCCAAGTGGGCTGTCATGTGCCTTTTTAATGAGTGGCTTCCATCTGGCCTCTCTACCATAAAGATCTGATTGGTGGAGTGCAGCAGAGATGGATGTCTTTTTGGAAGGTTCTCCCATCTCCACAGAGGAACTCTAGAGCTTTGTCAGAGTGCCCATCGTGTTCTTGGTCACCTCCCTGACCAAGGCCCTTCTACCCCAATTGCTCCTTTCTCTGAGCTCTACAGACAATTCCTTTGACCTGATGGCATGGTTTTTGCTCTGACATGTACTGGCAACTGTGGGACCTTATATGGACAGGTGTGTGCCTTTCCAAACAATGTCCAATCAATTGAATTTACCACAGGTGGACTCTAATCAAGTTGTAGAAACATCTCAATCATCAATGGAAACAGGATGCACCTGAGCTCAATTTAGAGTCTCATAAATAAGATATTTTAAGATAAGATATCTTTGATATTTTTGTTTTTTATTCATAATACATTTTCAGAAATGTCTAGAAACCTGTTTTCGCATTTTCATTAGGGGGTAGTGTGTGTAGATTGCTGAGGATATATTTTTTTTAAGTACATTTTAGAATAAGGCTGTAACATAACAAACTGGAAAAAGTTAAGGGGTCTGAATACTTTCCCGAAGGCACTGTATCCATGTTACAGTGCTTGTTTACGGAAGGCAGATGGAAGCAACCACCTGTGCTAATTAGCTATCTATGGTGCTCAAACACCTGTGAGTAAGTGTAACTAGGGAGGAAGTGTAGTTCGTCGGCTGGAGGCACACAGCCGTATGGATCTGACCTTTTACAGTAAGTGTATCTTTTTTATTTTAAATACTATTTTTGCTAATATGAAAGATGAGTTCCATATGTTTCAAAAACCGTATTGCAAGTGATGGTTATTGATGATCTGTTTTAACATTTAGAAACGTCAGGATTGTAGTTCACATGGACCCACTGTAAGCAGTGCTTAGCTGAGAAACCCTTGGGATAATAATTCTTTCTTAATGCCTTGGGATCTTGAGAGCAACAAGCAGGCTAAATAAAAACCCTCACAGTAGTATATGTAAATAAATTATTGGCTGCAAAGCCCATATAAATGTTCAGTCTAATAACTAACCTCACAGTAGGCAGTATGGGCTATCATTTCCAGTTGTGAATTACATGTTTGATGTGACCTGGCTTGCGTTATCTCCAATCTTTTTTCAGATTTCGACTGATGGCATGAACATGATCAATTATGATCCTCTTCAGTTTTACGCCGAAACAGAAGGTGGCAGCAGTTTTAAATATATGTAATTGTGCCAACTGTCAGGAAGATACAGCGATTTGTAAACATGGCTGTTGAGGGGAACAGCGTGGCCCTACCGCAGTTTCTTAAGAAAATAGAACTGATAAAACAGGGTGCAGAAGCTCGTGTATATCGAGGATCATTTTTGGGCAAGCCAACCATTGTAAAAGAAAGGTTTCCGAAATTGTATAGACACCCGTTGTTGGATGAAAAACTCACACATCGCAGAACCGTGCAAGAGGTGCGCTCAATACTTCGCTGTCGAAAAGCTGGTGAGTAACGTTAGCCCAAGATGTAGCTGAGAAAAGCTCAACTCAGTTCTCTTATATCAAGGCGGAGTTGAGTTTTGATAACTGGTCGCGCGAAAATCCTACTTTTATTTAAAAAACGTACCAAATACGTTTTTGGAGACGTAGCGGCCTTGACCAACGCCTCATGTCCACCAGATGTAATGCGTTCCGTCGGAAGTCATTAATTGTCAATGGAGCAGTCCGCAACTCTACGTTATGGGGTACTGCAGTGCGTTCTGTATTTTCAACTCGTGCGTTGCTTTACCCTGCTGTGGTACAAACGGAAGTACACAAAGTACACAGACTCCACCTTGCTAGCTTTTAACCAACGATTTCAAAAAAAATAACTTACCCAAAAAAGACCTAGACGATAGGATGTCGTGTCAAATGGTAGCATATTAATCATAGTGGGCAGAACAAGCAAGGAGTTGGGCAGAGCCATGCACGAGTTTGTGAGATCCTATTGGCGCATTCTAGCATTCAGTTGCATATTTCCGTTATGGAATGTCTGAAGTTCATGTGTGCATTAACGTAATTCAATCTTGCACTCCTAAACGTAATTTTTTGAAAACTTTCGCAAAGGGTAAAGTCTTGGAGATTGTAGTTTTGGAAACATACAACTGTATCGACATCAAATGTTTAATCATTTAGAAAATGTGTCTGCCAAAATCCATCTCGTTCCATCTTCTCCCACTGCCTGCCACTAAGCTTTCTCTCATCACCATATTTTGTAGTGAGTGGAAACGCCAAGTGGATGCTTCACATGTAGTCTATACAGTGCATTTGGAAAGTTTTCAGACACCTTACCTTTTCCACATTTTGTTACATTACAGCCTTATTCTAAAATTGACTTAAAAAAAAAAAATCTCCCTAAAATCTAAACACAATACCCCATAATGACAAAGCGAAAACAGGTTTTCAGAAATATTTGCACATTTATTAAAAATATTTACCTAAGTATTCAGACCCTTTGTTATGAGACTTGAAATTGAGCTCAGAGTGGCCTGGAGGAACTCTCAGATCTGCCATTTCATAATCTGTCAACTTTATTTTCAGGCACTTTCACAGATAAACATTTAGCCTATGCACTAATATTTAGCTAATGAAAGAACTAACTTAACTTCTTACTTCAGTTACACATCACTATTCTCTCCCAGCTGTTTCCGTGCGCAATAGTCTATAGGCCTATGCACGCCTCTCCGCAGTAGGCAATTCCTCACCTCATGACATCCCAGCAAAAGCTATAGGACATTTATTTTTCTACTAGACCTAATAGTTTATTCGGGGAGAGAAGCAGGCTTGCTCTTGCTAATTGCTGAATGTAAAACAGGCCTACCGCATAGGCCAAATGTACTGTTGTATGCAGTCCGCACTGCCATGAATGATTCAACTGAAAATCAGAGGGAGCAATCTTTGGACAAGAGGTAGTGAGTGACTACAGGGGTTCTATGCAATCATTTTTCATCTTGAAATATATGTTATTTACAGAGCTGCTTCTCACTGCACAGGTGTCCAGAACTGGACAGCTGTCAAATCTTTCCAATAAAGGATGTTGATGATTGATAGGCCTATACTGTTCTAGCGCAGATCATACACTATATATACAAAAAATGTGGACACCCCTTTTTAAATGAGTGGATTCGGTACACCTGCATTATCTGCTAACCATGTGTATGTGACAAATCAAATTTGATTTTATTTCACTACCAAGTTCCAACCTGCCTCTGAAAAGGTCAGCGCAAGAACTGTTCACCGGGAGCTTCATGAAATGGGTTTCCATGGCCGAACAGCCACACACAAGCCTAAGATCACCATGTGCAATGCCAAGCGTTGGATGGAGTGGTGTAAAGCTCCCCGCCATTTGACTCTGGAGCAGTGGAAACACATTCTCTGGAGTTGTGAATCGTGTTTGACCATCTGACAGTCCGACGGACGAATCCGGGTTTGGTGGATGCCAGGAGAACGCTACCTGCTTGAATGCATATTGCCAACTGTAAAGTTTGATGGAGAAGGAATAATGGTCTGGGGCTGTTTTTCATGGGTCGAGCTAGGCCCCTAAGTTCCAGTGAAGGGGAATCTTAACTCTACAGCATAAAATGACATTCTAGAAGATTCTGTGCTTGCAATAGTTTGGGAAGGCCCTTTCCTGTTTTAGCATGACAATGGCCCTATGCACAATGCGAGGTCCATACAGAAATGGTTTGTTGGTATTCGGTGTGGAAGAACTTGACTGGCCTGCATAGAGCCCTGACCTCTACCCCATTTAACATCTTTGGGATGACTTGGAACACCGACTCTGAGCCAGGCCTAATCGCCCAACACCAATGCCTGACCTCACTAATGCTCTTGTGGCTGAATGGAATTCCCCGCAGCAATGTTCCAACATCTAGTAGAAAGCCTTCCCAGAAGAGTGGAGGCTGTTATTATAGCAGCAAAGGGGGGACCAACTCCATATTAATGCCCATGATTTAGGAAGATGTTCGAGCACGTGCCCACATACTTTGGCCATGTATTGTACATATCAGATAAGATACAAGCCTGTATATCCCTGATCTGTATTAGTGTCTAATTATACCCCCCCCCCCTTCTTTCTCATCCCCACCAATATATCTCTCTATCACTCTCTCTCTCTGTTCAGGCATATCTGCACCAGTCGTCTACTTTGTAGACTACACCTCCCACTGCATCTTCCTTGAAGACATCGTCGGCTCCATCACCGTACGAGACCACATCGCCTCCACCCCGCTCTCCTCTGCCCAGAAACTCCCAGAGGAACGCCTGGACCAGCTCGCTAAGAAGATGGGTCAGATACTGGCCAAAATGCACGATGAGGACGTTGTCCATGGAGACTTGACCACTTCCAACATGCTGTTGAAGGCGGGCACTGAGAGCGGAGAGACGGAGCTGGTCCTCATTGACTTTGGCCTGAGCTACATATCAGCGCTGCCCGAGGACAAGGGAGTGGATATGTACGTGCTGGAGAAAGCTTTCCTCAGCACCCACCCCAACACTGAGGCTCTGTTCGAGAAGCTGCTGAAGGCCTACGCAGCCTCATCCAAGAAGTCCCACGCTGTCATCAAAAAGCTTGATGAAGTTCGGTTGAGAGGGCGAAAGAGGTCGATGGTCGGTTGAGAGGGCGAAAGAGGCCGATGGTCGGTTGAGGGGGAGAAAGAGGCCGATGGTCGGTTGAGGGGGAGAAAGAGGCCGATGGTCGGTTGAGGGGAGAAAGAGGCCGATGGTCGGTTGAGGGGGAGAAAGAGGCCGATGGTCGGTTGAGGGGGAGAAAGAGGCCGATGGTCGGTTGAGGGGGAGAAAGAGGCCGATGGTCGGTTGAGGGGGAGAAAGAGGCCGATGGTCGGTTGAGGGGGAGAAAGAGGCCGATGGTCGGTTGAGGGGGAGAAAGAGGCCGTGGGTCGGTTGAGAGGGAGAAAGAGGCCGTGGGTCGGTTGAGAGGGAGAAAGAGGCCGTGGGTCGGTTGAGAGGGAGAAAGAGGCCGTGGGTCGGTTGAGAGGGAGAAAGAGGCCGTGGGTCGGTTGAGAATAGAAAGGTCGACGGTAGGTTAAAGGGAACCTACGAGATAATCTGTGCATTTATAATGACATGCCCTGTTTGGCACTGATTTGTTAAGTTCTATTTGATATTTGTATGGAAGCATAGAGACTGTCAGTGCCACAATTTTATGATACTAGAAATATTTGTTTTTGAAATAAAAGACTGCTCGCTTTTATTGGTTTGTGTTCTTTCAGTTTAGTTTAGTATGCTGAGAATCTAGAATGTGGTTCCTCAGTCAGCCCCACACAGTATGCAGGCAATGATTTCTCAATACTATTTCTATTGCGCCAATCACAATATTCACTGTTACGTAACGATGTCCATATTTGGTAACTTATGAGCTTTCCTGTGACTCAATTGGAGCATTGGAACGCACTTGACTGAGATCTGTGTCAAAGTTTACTTTCAGAATTGCTCTCCAGTCTCAATGCACTTGTCACAGTAAAAAACCCAAAGTGATTACCAATGAATAGTAGCTGGGATATTAAAAATGTCACTACGATTCTGCTCATTATTTTGCATTGTAAAGGTAAGAGGAAAAACTGACCAGTGTTTTGATTGTCTTTGTATTCTAACTACAGGTTTCTTCGGAGTAGTGGGACAAAGGTCAAAGTCAGTCCTAGTAGAGAGCAATAGTATTTGTCTTGGCTACGAAACAAGTTCTTAAACATTTTTTCACGTCTAATCTTTAACGTTGCATTACTACATTTATGGGAAGATATCTTACAGTAGCTGTTTCTGCTATGCATGTTTTTTTATGTAACAGAGAATAGCCTGTTTCATATCCGGCCGTGATTGGGAGTCCATAGGGTGGCGCACAATTGGCCCAGCGTCGTCCGGGGTAGGCCGTCATTGTAAATAAGAATTTGTTCTTAACTGACTTGCCTAGTTAAATAAATACATAAAATAAAAAATGTCAGATTTAATTATGGGGCAGTGGTCGAACCCCCAAGCTGCCTATGGGGAAATCTGCAAGAAGTGATCTGGTTGTTGGCTCTCATATTCCTGTATACTACCTACCCCTTGAGCAAGTCACTTTACCCCTAAGTGCTCCCAGGGGCGCTGCTCCCAATGTGTCCGGTTGGGTACGGTGACAGCAAAAAAAAAAAAAGTAAGCTTATCAGTGAAAATTGACCAAAAACATATTGTATCCTACGTATTGATTGTAAGTCAGGGTGATATCATAAAATACCTGCCAGCTACATGCCGCAGTCTCATGTGAACATTTTTCTTATTCAAATACTGCAGCAAGGCACTCAACCCCAAACTCTCATGACTGGCATAAAAAGATATTACCCAAACTGGTTTGTGTTTTGGACTGTAGGTGCAAAGGCCCAGTCTACAAAGAAGATCGCCATCTTAGCTGGCACTGATGTTACCTTAAACTGCTCTTTTAAGAAGCCTGAACATGTACCGCTGAAGAAAATCACGGTTGAGTGGGGGATGATGGTGGATAAAGAGACCATAAAGCACCTAGTGTATACGTTCCAGAACGAGAGTGCCAAGGTGCATCGTGAAGGGTCTCGAGTCGACCAAACGGGGTTCCTTCAGGGCAATGCATCCCTTCGTTTGTTCAACATGACCGTGGCTGATGAGGGACTCTACCGCTGTAGAGTGATCATCACTCCCAACACATACAAAGTTTCCTCACAGCTGGAAGTATCAGGTGCTGTCTGATGTTCTTTTAGCCCCTTTTGTACATTTTATCACCAGAACATTTTAGCCCAGCAGAAAATGAAGCAATGATAGGCAGTGGAGGCTGTTGAAAAGAGACCGGCTCATAGTAATGAGTGGAATGGAATGTGTTTGTTACTGTTCCAGTCATTACAATGAGCCGGTCCTCCAATTTTATTGACACCATCCTCCACTGATGCTATAATCGTATTTGTTATTGCTGTGAAAGTAAGTGAAATGGTTGAGAATAGGCCTCCAGTAGTATCCTAATGGATGTATCTTATTATTTACATAATGACATGGCTTTACCTTACACACACATGCCTAGTTCACAACTTCACACTCTGTGTGTACAATGTATTTAATTGTGTGTGAACTAGGCCACAGTGAGGGAAATTAATTCACACTCTTTACTCCACTTTTCCCTACAGCCAGACCCTCAGTGTCCCTCCCAGAGACCGCCATGGTGATGGAGGGGGAGGAACGGACATTGATGTGTGACATCACAGGATTCTACCCAGAGAATCTGGCTGTGACCTGGCTGATCCAAAATGGCTCCCGGGTGGCCCGTGGGAGCATGGCTCGCGGGGCCATCTCACGTGATGTGTGCACTGGAATGGCTGTGCCCAATCCAGACGGCACCTACAGTGTCAGCAGTCACATCACTGTCCAGGCTTCAGCCGTAGGGAGCGGAGGAGCCATGTACATCTGTCACATTGAACATAGGTCCTACCCTGATGGAAAATACAGCAAAAGCATCTTGTTGACTGTGCAAGGTGGGAAGCCAACACACCACTCTATCGGCTTTATATTGGGATTCAGAACAAATTATACTGGATTTTCTCCATGGGGAAATGTAGTTTGCGGCTCTGAGCATAAATGAAAATATTTCATTAAGCATACATAAACATAAAAACAAATACAGATAAATACAATGAGAATTTTAAAAAAAATGCAATTGGGTGTTTTAATAAGGATTCAACTGAACACTACTATACACATAGTGTATTTCAATGGACTGAAAGTCAATTTCAGTGTATTTCTAGTGTATTTTATCAACATGTACTTCTAACTCCTCTCTCATCAGATCCAGGGTTTCATGCTGTAACGCTGATGGTAGTTACTAGTCTTGTTAGTGTTCTTCTGGTCTTCTCTGTCATCGGTGGTGCAATGGTCTTCTACAGGTATTTTTACACAGGTACGTTTACATCCAAGAAGTGATTATTAAATTCAGGTGTGTTCTGTTGTGCTGGAACAAAAACCTGCACACCTTGTAGAATGGTGACTACTGATGTAGCATAGTGACTACCGACGTAGCATGTTGAATACCGAAGTCGCATGGTGACTACTGACAGCATGGTGAATACTAATGTAGCATGGTGACTACCGTTGTAACATGGGGACTACTGACAGCATGGTGACTACTGATGTAGGATGGTGAATACTGATGTTGCATGGTGAATAATAATGTAGCATGGTGAATACTGATGTAGCATGGTGAATACTGATGTTGCATGGTGAATAATGATGCAGCATGGTGAATACTGATGTAGCATGGTGAATACTGATGTTGCATGGTGAATAATGATGCAGCATGGTGAATACTGATGTTGCATGGTGAATACTGATGTAGCATGGTGAATACTGATGTTGCATGGTGAATAATGATGCAGCATGGTGAATACTGATGTAGGATGGTGAATACTGATGTTGCATGGTGAATAATAATGTAGCATGGTGAATACTGATGTAGCATGGTGAATACTGATGTTGCATGGTGAATAATGATGCAGCATGGTGAATACTGATGTAGGATGGTGAATACTGATGTTGCATGGTGAATAATAATGTAGCATGGTGAATACTGATGTTGCATGGTGAATAATGATGCAGCATGGTGAATAATAATGTAGCATGGTGAATACTGATGTAGGATGGTGAATACTGATGTTGCATGGTGAATAATAATGTTGCATGGTGAATACTGATGTAGGATGGTGAATACTGATGTTGCATGGTGAATAATAATGTAGCATGGTGAATACTGATGTAGCATGGTGAATACTGATGTAGCATGGTGAATACTGATGTAGGATGGTGAATACTGATGTAGGATGGTGACTACTGATGTAGCATGGTGACTACTGACAGCATGTGACTACGGACGTAGCATGGTGACTACCGAAGTCGCATGGTGACTACTGACAGCATGGTGAATACTGATGTAGCATGGTGATGACTGACAGCATGGTGAATACTGATGTAGCATGGTAACTACTGACAGCATGGTGAATAATGATGTAGCATGGTGAATAATGATGTAGCATGGTGAATACTGATGTAGCATGGTGATGACTGACAGCATGGTGAATACTGATGTAGCATGGTAACTACTGACAGCATGGTGAATAATGATGTAGCATGGTGAATAATGATGTAGCATGGTGAATACTGATGTAGCATGGTGATGACTGACAGCATGGTGAATACTGATGTAGCATGGTAACTACTGACAGCATGGTGAATAATGATGTAGCATGGTGAATACTGATGTAGCATGGTGACTCCTGACAGCATGGTGACTACCGACGCATCACAGTGACTACCGACGTAGCATGATCATTGTCATAATATTTGTGTATTTTTCCTCAGTTCCTCCCAGCATCTCTGACATCATCAAACCCACCATCGTTTATGCCATGAAGCCGACCAACTTAAAATGCACCATTAAAAGAGTACGACTGAGAGAGCTCAAAGTGAAATGGTACAAGATAACAGCCAACAGGGACTGTAACGCAGCTTCCAATAGCCAATCAAAGGCACTGTTGAGCCACAAGGACCTGAGTGACCAGGCTAACATCCACTCTGAGAGCACACATCACGTGTCCACCCTGTCCGTCTGTCTGTCAGTTAGGGAGGACCAGGCTAAGTACCTGTGTGTTGTGCTGTACAGAGGCAAGAAGATCACCAGAGAGACCACTGTGAGTGTAAAAGGTAATGTAATAATGTCATGGAATAACTATAATAATGTAATAACGTAATGTAACCAGTACGTCATGCTGAACTGTTCTGTGTTCAAAGTCGGGTAGTAGTACAAGCTTGAAGTGGGTCTTGAGAGCAATACAAATGAGTGGACATATTAACATTATATATAATATTTTATATACACTGTCATTCATAAAACACAACCAAAAAAGTCCATCCAACTGAATCTGTACCAATATCTAGAAATGTGCCACTTTTGACTTAACACACTGTTCCCTTCATTTTCCCCAGTGACTCCATCGTTCTTTCACATCTCCAGCATGCCTCAGATCCCAGAGGTGAAGAGGTTGCTGGTGCTCTGCTGTCGGGTCGAGAAGTTCTACCCGGACGACCTCCATCTCGAGTGGTCGAGAAATGACGGGGAGCAGGTGAGGACAGCCACTAACTATGGACCGTTCTCTGACCACGAGCGGATGTACAGCATGTGGAGTAAGATCGAACTGACAATAGCTCAGGAAGACGAGAAGGCGGTCTACACATGCCGCTTGTATCACTCCAGTTTCGCCGGGCCAGGATACAAAGACGTTCTCTACCATATTAACACACAAGGTAACTAATCAAAGACATGCTGTTCTTTTTAGCACAGGGGTCACAAACTCTTTTTTTCAAAATCGATGTGGCCTCTAACTCTATTTTAGTTACGTTTCTACATTTATCTCACAAATGTATTCAGACAATCAAAGCTAGGCTATATGGTGGTAATTATCATAATGTGTAGATGAAATATGAGTTGGAGGGCAAGTTTACATCCTGGAAATGGAATTCTATTTGTTGGTTTTCCTAATTTTGCTCAGAAGGCATCAACAGACAGAATATAGCTGATGGAGCTGTTATTCAAGATAGTCTTCTTCTGATAACTTTTTTGAGCAAACGTGTGTCATCAGTTATGTTCATTTGGGCTTATCATAGCAAAACTATTTTTGCAACTGAAAATGATAATTTCTTTTCAGACAAGTCCAAGTACTCCCTCCCTGTTTCAGGCAATTTATTCCATTTGATGCCTACTGTAATGAATAGGACCCATGTGTCTTCTTCACCAGGTACTCCTCCAAGCGTGATGTTCATCAAGTGTGAGCCACTACTCCCTCTGCTGGATGAGGAGTGCACGCTCAACCTCTGTGTCAAAGACTTCTGTCCTGAACAAGTGTCTGTCACATGGTTTAAGGACGGCCAGACGGTCCCCAACAGCCAGTTCTTCAACTCCCCACCCAGCCTCAACATCAATGGCCTCTACTCTATGTGGAGCTTCCTCAAACTGAGCCACACCTCGGAGGACTACGGCTCAGAGTTCAGGTGCCGGGTGGTCCACAGTGCCCAGAAGGAACCGGAGGAGAGGGTGTTCACACATCAGATCTCATAGTCACCTAGTCAAGGGAAGTCAGACCTTTGATCAAATACTGTGTTTGCACTTTTGGGACTTTTCTATTGGTTCCATTACAACAGGAAAGCTCAATAAAGGACGGCTCAAGTATTTGAAATGATTTCAAGTAGTATTTGAACCCAGGTCTGGGATGTATATAAGGATATTACCGCTAAAGTATATAGTATACCTAAGGTTATTTTTGTAAATTAATTTGATGCATTTATACTTGTTTTGTTAATTCTGTTCACTTTATCTTCTGATAGACTGTAAATATTGAACTGAAAAAGGTGCTTGCTCTGAACTGTCGTAGCATACTAGATATGCTCATGTGGGGCCTAAACTAGGAAAAGTGTCAGTACTACACCTTTTATATTGAGGTAAGTTAATCTAACAAACACAGGTTCGTAACCCTATATACTTACATCCTGCATACGGTATGAAAATGGCAGATTGATCACTATAAACACTTCAATTGGGGCGGCAGGTAGCTTAGTGGTTAGAGCATTGGGTCAGTAACCGAAAGGGTGTTAATCGAATCACCGAGCTGACAAGGTTAAAAAAAATCTGTCGTTCTGCCCCTGAACAAGGCAGTTAAACCCACTGTTCCTAGGCCGTCATTGTAAATAAGAATTTGTTCTTAACTGACTTTCCTAGTTAAATAAAGGTTCAATATTATTATTATGATTTTAATAATAATACAAATATTAATAAATATTTGTAATAATATATTTTTTAATAGTAACATACATTAAGTCAGAGCTCTGGGTCTTCAGTTTATGTATTATGGACAGACAAATTAAATCATCAATCAGTACCTAGATGGGTTTTAAAAGAAAAAAGAAAACAAGAACTAATCAAAACAAACTGCCAAAGCAGCAGCTACTCTTCCTGGGGTCCAGCAAAATTAATGCAAGTTTATACCATTTTAAAAACTTTACAATACATTCATAATTTTCACAACACACTGTGTGCCTTCAGGCCCCTTCACCACATATCTACAATACTAAATCCATGTGCATGTATAGTGCGTATGTTATCGTATGTGTTTGTGCCAATGTTTGTGTTGCTTCACAGACCCAGCTGTTCCATAAGGTGTTTTTTAATCTGTTTTTAAAATGTAATTTTACTGCTTTACAGTTACTTGATGTGGAATAGAGTTCCATGTAGTCATGGCTCTAAAAGTCTGTCCTGGACTTGGGGACTGTGAAGAGACCTCTTGTGGCATGTCTTGTGGGGTATGCATGGGTGTCCGAGATGTGTGCCAGTAGTTTAAACAGACAGCTCAGTGAAGTGGTTATTTCCTTAATTTACTTAAACAGTTTTTTCACTTTCTGTGTGTAACATTAATACCCACAGACATGACTGCTCAAGGCTAGGGTTGCAAAACGACCAGTAATTTATGTAATTAAAACAGGTCATTTATACTTGAATGACTTTTAAAAAATATATTAATTTAAAATTTGTCTTAATCGGGCCTCCCGGATGGCACAGTGGTCTAGGGCAGTGCTAGCTGTGCCACCAGAGACTCTGGGTTTGAGCCCAGGCTCTGTCGCAGCCGGCCGTGACTGGGAGGTCCATGGGGCGACGCACAATTGGCCTAGCGTCGGTCCGGGTTAGGGAGAGGCTGGTAGGGATATCCTTGTCTCATCGTGCACTAGCGACTCCTGTGGCGGGCCGGGCGCAGTGGTGCGGCTGGCTTCCGGGTTGGATGCGCGCTGTGTTAAGAAGCAGTGCGGCTTGGTTGGGTTGTGTTTCGGAGGACACATGACTCTCGACCTTGGCTCTCCCGAGCCCATACGGGAGTTGTAGCGACAAGACAGTAACTACTAACAATTGGATACCACGAAAAAGGGGGTTCAAAATACATTTAAAAAATGGTCTTAATCTTTACATCTTGTCCATGGGTTTGTAGTGGATAGACTATATGGTTCAAGAGAAAATACCCTACCTAATGAAAAAAAGCTAATCAACCATGACATTTTCAATGAACTCTGCAGTGTTTTTTTTCATAACTGCCACCAAAACAAAGTCATAGTAAAATAAATAACATCCTGAAACCCTGATCATGTTTTACAGCGTTGTAATTATATTTTTTATTTATTTTATATTTAAAACATCTTATATTTTACATGGACCTAAAATTCTTGAAAGTTTAGACATTTCTGGTTGTACAGTTGCCAGAAAATGAGTCTTTCCAATTGATTCTAACACACTGAATTCTGTCAGATAAATATGAATCCATACATGTTAAGGCATTGGGAGAGAAATTAAACTTTGAATGTTTTGAAAGTAGAACACTGATTTACAGTATAAAATACTTTTTGCAAATCTAAAAACACAGGTCCTACCACTCCCCCTTTGTTAAGTTAATATTTTATCTTAAAAATAATATAAAATATGTTATTATATGTTATCCACAGTTGCCCCTATCAGCTGGATTTTGTAGTGGCTTTTTCCCAGCAAGAAAACCAAATAATATCAAAATAATGTCACTCAAACAGAAGGAGGAACTACCAAAAAGTCACTGACCACAACCAAAATGAAACAAGTGGGATTTTAGCAGTGGTGTACCTAAGTAAAAAGTACTACTGGGTTGTTTAATATAAGGAATTTTAAGTTATTTATACTTTTACTTTTGATACTGAAGTATATTTAAAACCAAATATTTTTAGACTTTTACTGAAGTAGTATTTTACTGAGTGACTTTCACTTGAGTCATTTTCTATGAATGTATCTTTACTTTTACTTAAGTATGACCATTGGGTCCTTTTCCACCACTATTTTAGGAGGGGTTCTGAAAGACTCATGGGGGTGTCCACTGAAAGTTGACTAGCAACAACAACTGGAACCTAAAGACACCCACCATGAGCACCCACTAAATTTGCAGAAGAGGCAATCAAAAGAAAAACCTACACCAAACTGAAAGACAGGAAGCAGACCAGAAAGTGGAGCAAAATGAATACGGGGAAGATCAGACAAAGGAATGTTTTTCTAGAAATCCAATAGGGAGATATTTAGCCAAATTTAGCAAAATGAGAACCAATGTTGATCAACCTAATCACAATGGTTATAAACTAAACATAAAAAATATCATTTTCATGCTCAATACATTTTGGATAGATTATATAAATGTTAAGAAAATGTCAGATTACCAGAACTATCCTCTGCATGGACCCCTGTACTATATCTTAGTCAGAATACTTCTTACTGTTTGGGGGAAGCCACTTCATACTGTCAGCTTTCCTGATTGATGCAGATTGTTCCAGACCCCTGTATTTTCCTCTGGATATTGAGCTGGTCTCAGACTCAGTTATGAAACTCATAGAATTCTTTTGACAGCTTCCCAGAGACTGGCTACGAGATCTGTCATCTTCATTCACTGTGGAACAACACAACAAGATGGGGAGTTGGACACCGGAAGTCAGAGTAAGATAATATAAATTAAGTTACCAGCTTATAGCTTACTGTTAGGAGGAAGCCACTGATAGTTCTCTGCTCTCTTTCCTGGTTTTGTCAGCATCATCAGTCGTCCATTTCCTCCAGTGGATCCTGAGCGTATCTCGGATTCAGCTATGGAGCTCAGGGAGCCATATGCAGAGGTTCTCTGAGACTGGCTGTCAGATCTGTCATCTCCACTCACTGTGGTATAAAACAAGAACATTAATTAGAACCAGTGTTGATCAACCTAATCACAATGGTTATAAAGTAAACAAAATGGCAATGTTCATGCTGGAAAAATTGTGTTATTTGAATTTTAGATAGATTCTACATGTTTTTATCAAATGTCAGATTCGCAGAAATATACTCTGCATAGACCCCTGTACATCTTAGTCAGAATTATTCTTACTGTTTGGAGGAAGCCACGTCATACTGTCAGCTTTCCTGATTGGTGCAGATAGTTTGATCTGATCAGGAAACACATCTCCACTGTTTCCTGCCACCATCTCTTCTATCATCTCCAGCAGCTCTGTGACCTGAGTGCTATTACCCTCGTTGACATTGTTAAGAACATGATAACTGTTTTTACATTTCTCAACAAGCCACTGGAGGGCCTTCCCCTCACTTTCAATGTGCTGTTCAATGGCTGTGTTTCCCAGACAGTCCCCATAGGTGAACAGCACTATAGTGTGACTCCAGACTTTCTCACTGAGAAGCTCCAGGTGTTCCTCTATTGCTTTTCTTTCTCAGTGAATTAAACATCCCTCCGTATGACCAGGAGGAGAGTGTGGGGTCCTGGGACACACTGACCCACACTGTGCATAATCTCCTGTTTAACCATTCTAGGAGTGAACTCTATGTGGAGATTTCCCCACCAGCCTAGAGTGTCTACCACAGGGAGCTGCCTCCCTGCTACTTTTGAGCACCGAGCAGTTACCCTCAGGCACTCCTTTCTGCCCAGGATGGTGTTACCTGCTGAACTCTTCCCAGATAATCTAGCCCCGAGCAGCTACCCTCAGGCACTCCTTTCTGCCCAGGATGGTGTTACCTGCTGAACTCTTCCCATATAATCTAGCCCCGAGCAGCTACCCTCAGGCACTCCTTTCTGCCCAGGATGGTGTTACCTGCTGAACTCTTCCCAGATAATCTAGCCCCGAGCAGCTACCCTCAGGCACTCCTTTCTGCCCAGGATGGTGTTACCTGCTGAACTCTTCCCAGATAATCTAGCCCCGAGCAGCTACCCTCAGGCACTCCTTTCTGCCCAGGATGGTGTTACCTGCTGAACTCTTCCCAGATAATCTAGCCCCGAGCAGCTACCCACAGGCACTCCTTTCTGCCCAGGATGGTGTTACCTGCTGAACTCTTCCCAGATAATCTAGCCCCGAGCAGCTACCCACAGGCACTGATTTCTGCCCAGGATGGTGTTACCTGCTGAACTCTTCCCAGATAATCTAGCCCCGAGCAGCTACCCACAGGCACTGATTTCTGCCCAGGATGGTGTTACCTGCTGAACTCTTCCCAGATAATCTAGCCCCGAGCAGCTACCCACAGGCACTCCTTTCTGCCCAGGATGGTGTTACCTGCTGAACTCTTCCCAGATAATCTAGCCCCGAGCAGCACAATCCTCAGCACTGAGAGATGGACGGAGTCACCTGGCAGAGAGATAGAACAGACTTTTTAGGTGATGACATACATGACTATAGGAATGAAATGGCCATTGTTCGGAATAAACTGTTTGCTAAATTGATATTCCATTGACTGTTGCCATGTACATGAGACATACAGTATGTTGTAAGACATATGCCTTAGCTCTGTGTCAGAAGTTATAGTATATTGTGACACAGAGCAAAATAGGTACGTTTTTCAGCTAAATAACTATAAAATGTGCAAAAATTGACAAGCATCATTGACGTCAGATAAACATCCACATTAGTCTCACAATGATCTCTCTCTGTTGCTGCACCGTCAGTCTCCGTTTCACTCCCTCATCCTCTGCTTTCCTTCTGTCTTCAATCTTTTCTAGTATCCCTCTCTTTAGCTTATAAAGGCCTCTGTTTACTGTCACCATCTTCTCTGTCTTCTCCAGCAGCGCTGTGACATCTCCCCTGTTCTTAGTGTTAAGGACATGATACCTGTTATCACATTTCTCAACAAGCCCCTGAAGGGCCTTCCCTTCTCTCTGAATATGCTGCTCAATGGTCGTTTGTCCCAGTCTATCTGGGAACTAATTTATAGAAATGTGTAATTTCATTCGTAACTCACTTCTTTAAAAATACTGTATGTTTATTTTTTAAAACATTTTCATGCAAAATCCAACGTGAATAATACGTTTCACATGAAGTCCCAGGCATATAAATCACTTTTTGATTTCAACGTATCGGTATGCACAATTTATGATCAAATCAGGCCCCTGATATTTATGATATAATTGCTGTCAGTAGATGTTTTTGTCAACTTACTATTTTCAATGTAGTTGGGTATCGTTATACATTACATTTGCAAATCTGGTAATTTATATTAATAACAGCATTTTGGCAGTCAATATCTATAATATCTCTATTATTCCATGTTCAGTATTTACAATATAAACACCTACAACAAGGCAACAGTAAACATGTCTCCCCTCCACCTTGGTCCATTTACTAAATGTCAAACTAGACTACAGAGCCCCACAGTGGAGGTGTCATAACATCCTAGTGGTCAAACAGGGAAAAGGTTCCAATCATTTTTCCACTTTTTTTATTTTTACATCTATTGTCTGTGATTTACGTTCCATTTCTGCAGTACAGTTGATAACCATTGCTATGAATGCTAAGAAGCCAACCTTACTGAAGCATAAATCACTCGTTAGCCTATCCCTCTGTGCTGGCACAAATCTAATAATCACTGGGATCTTCTCAGGATGTCTCACCCTTGGCTCATACTTCTCTATTTTCTTCACTGCCTCAGCATATGTCACCTTCTGCGCTACTCTGACTCTGGCCACTTCAACCTGCCTCTCTCGCACCAGACACTCCCGATCCCCAGCAACATGGACACCCCTACAAATCAAATGAAATGTTTTTATAAAGCCCTTCTTACATCAGCTGATAACTCAAAGTGCTGTACAGAAACCCAGCCTAAACCCCAAACAGCAAGCAATGCAGGTGTAGAAGCACGGTGGCTCGGAAAAACTCCCTAGAAAAGCCAGAACCTAGGAAGAAACCTAGAGAGGAACCAGGATATGAGGGGTGGCCAGTCCTCTTCTGGCTGTGCCGGGTGGAAATTATAACAGAACATGGCCAAGGTGTTCAAATGTTCACAGATGACCAGCAGGGTCAAATAATAATAATCACAGTGGTTGTCAAGGGTGCAACAGGTCAGCACCTCAGGAGTAAATGTCAGTTGGCTTTTCATAGCCGATCATTCAGAGTATCTCTACCGCTCCTGCTGTCTCTAGAGAGTTGAAAACAGCAGGTCTGGGACAGGTAGCACGTCCGGTGAACAGGTCGGGGTTCCATAGCCACAGGCAGAACAGTTGAAACTGGAGCAGCAGCACACACACAACTTCTTCCCACCGAAACAACACAAGCCACCTGCTCCACCTGTCCCAACTAACATTTACCCCCACCACTGTTGGACGTTTATCATTGTTACAGCTGTTAATATGCATATATGATTCTTATTTATATTATATATATTTTTATTGTTGTTTCCTTAATTCATAACAATATCTAAAAAATCCACAGACTCTCACACACGCACCCCTATTGTATATATTTTCAATCTCTCCTTGTCCCAGTCTATAATCCCAAAATGTGTAAAACTGACCACAATTATCCCTGTTCCCAAGAGCTCCAATGTAACATGAATAAATGACTATCGCCCTGTAGCACTCACATCTGTAATGATGAAGTGCTTTGAAAGGCTGGTCATGAAACCATCAACACCATCTTCCTAGACCCACTCCAATTCGCATACCACCCCAACAGGTCCACAGATGATGCCATCGCAATTACACTGTACACTGCCCTATCCCATCTGGACAAGAGGAATACCTTCGTAAGAATGCTGTTCATTGACTACAGCTCAGCATTCAACACCATAGTACCCTCCAAGCTCATCATCGCAGCCCATCAGCCGCAGCCCGTCTGGTGTTCAACCTTCCCAAGTTCTCTCACGTCACCCCGCTCCTCCGCTCTCTCCACTGGCTTCCAGTTGAAGCTCGCATCCGCTACAAGACCATGGTGCTTGCCTACGGAGCTGTGAGGGGAACGGCACCTCAGTACCTCCAGGCTCTGATCAGGCCCTACACCCAAACAAGGGCACTGCGTTCATCCACCTCTGGCCTGCTCGCCTCCCTACCACTGAGGAAGTACAGTTCCCGCTCAGCCCAGTCAAAACTGTTCGCTGCTCTGGCCCCCCAATGGTGAAACAAACTCCCTCACGACGCCAGGACAGCGGAGTCAATCACCACCTTCCGGAGACACCTGAAACCCCACCTCTTTAAGGAATACCTAGGATAGGATAAAGTAATCCCTCTCACCCCCCTTAAAAGATTTAGATGCACTACTGTTCCACTGGATGTCATAAGGTGAATGCACCAATTTGTAAGTCGCTCTGGATAAGAGCGTCTGCTAAATGACTTAAATGTAAAATGTAAATGTAATCATCAAGCTGGAGGCCCTGCGTCTCAACCCCTGTGCAATTGGCTCCTGGACTTTCTGACGGGCCTCCCCCATGTGGTGAAGGTAGGAAACAACATCTCCACTTCACTGACCCTCAACACTGGGGCCCCACAAGGGTGCGTGCTCAGCCCCCTCCTGTACTCCCTGTTCACCCACGACTGCGTGGCCATGCACGCCTCCAACTCAATCATCAAGTTTGCAGATGACACAACAGTAGTAGGCCTGATTACCAACAACAACGAGACAGCCGATAGGGAGGAGGTTAGGGCACTCGGAGTGTGGTGTCAGGAAAATAACCTCTCACTCAACGTCAACAAAACAAAGGAGATGATCGTGGACTTCAGGAAACAGCAGAGGGAGCACCACCCATCCAAATTGAAGGGACAGCAGTGGAGAAGGTGGAAAGTTTTAAGCATACACATCACAGGCAAACTGAAACGGTCCACCCACACAGACAGTGTGGTGCTTCAACCTCAGGAGGCTAAAGAGATTTGGCTTGTCACCCAAAACCCTGACAAACCTTTACAGATGCACAATTGAGAGAATCCTGTCAGGCTGTATCACAGCCTGGTACAACAACTGCATCCCCCTCAACTGCAAGGCTCTCCAGAGGGTGGTGCCGTCTGCGCAACGCATCACCAGGGGCAAACTACCTGCCCTCCATGACACCGACAGCACCTGATGTTACAGGAAGGCCATAAAGATCATCAAGGACAACAACCACCTGAGCCACTGCCTGTTCACACCGCTACCATCCAGAAGGCGAGGTCAGTACAGGTACATCAAAGCTGGGACAGAGAGACTGAAAAATAGCTTCCATCTCAAGGCCATCAGACTGCTAAACAGCCATCACTAACTGAGAGAGGCTGCTGCCTACATTGAGAACCAATCCCAGGCCACTTTAATAAATGGATCAATTGCCACTTTAAACAATGCCACATTGTATGATATGAGTGATGCCGCTCGGCCATCACTCATCCATATATTTATATGCACAGTCGTGGCCAAAAGTTTTGAGAATGACAAAAATATTAATTTTCACAAAGTCTGCTGCCTCAATTTGTATGATGGCAATTTGCATGTACTCCAGAATGTTATGAAGAGTGATCAGATGAATTGCAATTAATTGCACAGTCCCTCTTTGCCATGCAAATAAACTGAATCCCGAAAAAATCATTTCCATTGCATTTCAGCCCTCCACAAAAGGACCAGCTGACATCAGTGATTCTCTTGTTAACACAGGTGTGAGTGTTGAAGAGGACAAGGCTGGAGATCCCTCTGTTATGCTGATTGAGTTTGAATAACAGACTGGAAGCTTCAAAAGGAGGGCGGTGCATGGAATCATTGTTCTTCCTCTGTCAACCATGGTTACCTGCAAGGAAACACATGCCGTCATCATTGCTTTGAACAAAAGGGGTTTACAGGCAAGAATATTGCTTCCAGTAAGATTGCACCTAAATCAACCATTCATCGGATCATCAAGAACTTCAAGGAGAGGGGGTAAAGTCATTTTCTCTGATGAATCGGATGCTTGGGGCATCCGGAAAAACGCTTGTCCGGAGAAGACAAGGTGAGTGCTACCATCAGTCCTGTGTCATGCCAACAGCAAAGCATCCTGAGACAATTCATGTGTGGGGTTGCTTCTCAGCCAAGGGACTGGGCTCACTCACAATTTTGCCTAAGAACACTGCCATTAATAAAGAATGGTACCAACACATCCTCCGAGAGCAACTTCTCCCAACCATCCAGGAACAGTTTGGTGACGAACAATGCCTTTTCCATTATGATGGAACACCTTGCCATAAGGCAAAAGGGATAACTAAGTGGCTCGGGAAACAAAATATTGATATTTTGGGTCCATGGCCAGGAAACTCCCCAGACCTTAATCCCATTGACAACTTGTGGTCAATCCTCAAAAGGCAGGTGGACCCACACATTTTGACAAACTCCAAGCATTGATTATGCAAGAATGGGCTGCCATCAGTCAGGATGTGGCCCAGAAGTTAATAGACAGCATGCCAGGGCGGATTGCAGAGGTCTTGAAAAAGAAGAGTCAACACTACAAATATTGACTCTTGCATCAACTTCATGTAATTGTCAATAAAAGCCTTTGACACTTATGAAATGCTTGTAATTATACTTCAGTGTTCCATAGTAACATCAGACAAAAATATCTAAAGACACTGAGGCAGCAAACTTTGTTAAAATTAATATTTGTGTCATTCTCAACTTTTGGCCACGACTGTACATATTCTCATTCACCCCTTTAGATTTGTGTGTATTAGGTAGTTGTTGGGGAATTGTTAGATTACTTGTTAGATATTACTGCACAGTCGGAACTAGAAGCACAAGCATTTCGCTACACTTGCGTTAACATCTGCTAACCATGTGTATGGTTACACTCTCTCTCTCTCTAACACACACACTCTAACACACTCACTCTCTCTCTAACACTCACTCACTCTCCATCTCACTCTCTCTCTCCTCTCTCTTATGCATCCCCATCTGCATTGATTGCAATTGGTGGTTCAGGCTCTTGTCAAACAGCATTACATATGTCCGTTGCCTGGACAACTCTCTGACTGTGAGGGACTTGAATGAAGTAAGGTGCGAGCCCAAATGTACTGAGATATGCACATATTATTTCGCCGCATGCAAATCTCCATGCAATTTGGCTGTCCGGGAACATGGTTGGGAAAACGAGGCTCGTGTCTATACATGACTTATAAGAATAGTGTGAGTTCGCCACTTTCAGAGCCCACGATACTCCAGCAGCTAGCATTTCATTCTTGTTTACCACAATCAATGTTTGCTTGGTAGCAGAGAAGGTGGTTGGCACGGCGGCTGACTCCGGGTTGAAGAAGCTAGTGATGAGGGTAGAGGTCGTCGTCACGTGCAACAGCACTGAGGTATTTTTTAAATCTTTCATGTGGGAAGTTAGCTCTGCCTCCCCCATGTTCCAAACGTTGAAATCTTTGCTGCACATCTTGCATCTTGCACGTCCTGTTTTTAATTAAAACATTTTTTAAACTTTAGCCAACTACAACTCATACTTCGACGTGTGTAGCCAAGCATTGTTGAAGGAACATTTACATGGCATAGCTAGCTATCTTCTAGCTTGCTAACTATGGAGGCTAGCTAGTCCAACATACAGTCCAACAAATGTGAGAGAGGGCAAATGCAGGGGGGGTCCCGACATTATACAAAAAATACAAAAACCATCCCACTCCACAGTTCAAATCACATCCCTAAACAGGCTCAGGTGCCTGTGAAGATGGAGCATTCATCAACAGGATTCCTTGTAATGCCTCTACTGTAAAATCCCTGAGTCCCAAAAATGGTGCCTATTTTTCCAGATTTCCTCTCTGTTTGCGCTGTGCATGTTAAGAAGGTCGACTGTGTAGCAATAAACGCCACAAAGTTCACCGTCTTAACATGCAACATGTCAGGATCCCTCTGTTGGCACAGAACATTATCTGATGTCTCTACTGCTACTACCATTAGTTCTTCAACTTTACTCCTTTCTTCCCTTATTCTCACCACCTCCTGATAGGAGACATGCTGGACAGCTCTTATTCTCAACACCTCCTGATAGGTGGACAGCCCTTATTCTCAACACCTCCTGATAGGAGACATGCTGGACAGCTCTTATTCTCAAAACCTCCTGATAGGAGACACGCTGGACAGCCCTTATTCTCACCACCTCCTGATAGGAGACATGCTGGACAGCTCTTATTCTCAACACCTCCTGATAGGAGACACGCTGGACAGCTCTTATTCTCAACACCTCCTGATAGGAGACACGCTGGACAGCCCTTATTCTCAACACCTCCTGATAGGAGACATGCTGGACAGCTCTTATTCTCAACACCTCCTGATAGGAGACATGCTGGACAGCTCTTATTCTCAACACCTCCTGATAGGAGACACGCTGGACAGCCCTTATTCTCAACACCTCCTGATAGGAGACACGCTGGACAGCTCTTATTCTCAACACCTCCTGATAGGAGACACGCTGGACAGCTCTTATTCTCAACACCTCTGTCTCCTTCACCCTATAAGGAGACTTCAGAAATTCAGGTTCATGTTCACCACCACAATTGCAGCATTTAGGCTCAGCTGGCATACGATACTCCTCCCGTCTACATATACTTGACACATGATCAAATAATTAGCATTTGTCAAATTGCATGGGTTTGCAGACGAAGGCAGGGTATCTCATGAAACCCAAATATACGTGAGAAGGGAGAGACTCTTCATTAAAAAAATCATAAAACCATGCAGGTCAGTCGGTGTGCACCAACCACTTGATCCAATTCATCACGTACTGCAAATCCTTTTAATTTACTTCTGGCGCCACCCCAGAGATAACACTCTTGATTGGCGCCATGCTTCAAAGATCCACACAAGACACAATTCACCCTATATCTTCTTGAGGTACAGAGCACGCTCCTTCTGTTGCAAAGATACACAACAAAAATAATAATAAGCCCACCGTTAACTCACAGTGATTTCTGCCAGCAGAGGAGAAGTGGGTAGCTGCAGTTTAATATGGCGGCTGGAGTATGTGTGAGTGGGTGTGTCTAAAGGAAAGCAGTGGGCACGTGGAAAGGAGGGGGTGTGTCTAAAGGAAAGCAGTGGGCACGTGGAAAGGAGGGGGTGTGTCTAAAGGAAAGCAGTGGGCACGTGGAAAGGAGGGGGTGTGTCTAAAGGAAAGCAGTGGGCACGTGGAAAGGAGGGGGTGTGTCTAAAGGAAAGCAGTGGGCACGTGGAAAGGAGGGGGTGTGTCTAAAGCGCTCTGCTATTGGTTTTAATTGAGTGGTGTTTTTTTCCTGTTTCTTACCACTCAATTACCGGTACATTGAACTACCATACTGCCAGAGTTTGGACTTGTGCTTTGAAGCCAGAGGATGAGTCTGAGTCATATTTCACTGTTAGTTTAACACAAATAATTTTAGATTTTCAGTTATAAAACTGACAATATATATATTTTTTAAGTACTGATGACTGGTGTATTACTGTTGCTTCATGCGTTGTATGAATGTGTTTACCATGACTGTCACCATACAAGCATTTCTCTACACTCACAATAACATCTGCTAACCATGTGTATGTGATCAATAACATCTGCTAACCATGTGTATGTGACCAATAACATCTGCTAACCATGTGTATGTGACCAATAACATCTGCTAACCATGTGTATGTGACCAATAACATCTGCTAACCATGTGTATGTGACCAATAACATCTGCTAACCATGTGTATGTGACCAATAACATCTGCTAACCATGTGTATGTGACCAATAACATCTGCTAACCACGTGTATGTGACCAATAAAATGTGATTTGATAGTAGGTAGCTACTTCCCACGCTGTTGCTGGACAGTAGTGCTTGTCACGCAAGTGCAAACAGCTCTGTGTCCCGGGGGTTGTTGCCCTTCATGCCCTCCACATTGAATATACTGTATGTGCATGTACAAGGTGATGTCTAGATGGTTATCAATATTAGTTATTAATTGTGTGGGCTGCTATCCTACTTGAAATCAAATCATGGAAGGGAATAAAATGGCCACACTAGCTACTGCCAACAACATGTGATATGATCAGGTCTCAGGCATGGCTATACAACACCTGTACACTGGTCGTCGGCTTATAGACTTGTTGTGCAGCCCAATCGGCTGCACAAAACGGGCTTGAGTGGCAACAAATCTGCCCAATTAGCTGATTCGAATTCCATACATCCACTCCTGTCGACACACCCACTCACCCATACTCCAGTTGCCATACTGGGCTGCAGCTACCCATACTTTCAGCAGAAGGCAAACGAGTAAGTGCAATGTCATTGATGGTCAACAGAAATGTTTCTTTAAAATATATTTGTAAACACCATTTAATTTATTCAATTGCAATCTGAGCACCTTTCGTTGACTGTTCCATTTATTCAGAATATGGTGGAAATGACATCTGTAGTCCTGTGATCTGCGTTGTCCTGTCTGGCTAAGTTAGTTAAAGGTTGGGCGCTCGGAATACCAGGGTTGTGTTTAATTCCTGCTGAGTTGCCAATACATACAATGTAAGTAGGCCTACTCACTGTTATAAGTTGCTTTAGATAAATGTGTCTGCTCAGTGGCATATATTTTATTTATATACTATTTATTGAACTCCGCGACCATGTCACTATTCACTTTACAATACAGTCATACTTGACATAGCACATGGTAGTGTGTCTGATAGCAAAATGGTGAAATAGTATTACTGTTAAACAACAGCAAATATTACATACATTTGCACCAAACTTTTGTAACAATATTTTATAGAGTCGCAGTTCAAATGGGAACTGAAGCATGTTCCACAAGCAGACCCTCATCACAACTACAGTTTGAATGGGAACTGAAGCATGTTCCACAAGCAGACCCTCATCACAACTACAGTTTGAATGGGAACTGAAGCATGTTCCACAAGCAGACCCTCATCACAACTACAGTTTGAATGGGAACTGAAGCATGTTCCACAAGCAGACCCTCATCACAACTACAGTTTGAATGGGAACTGAAGCATGTTCCACAAGCAGACCCTCATCACAACTACAGTTTGAATGGGAACTGAAGCATGTTCCACAAGCAGACCCTCATCACAACTACAGTTTGAATGGGAACTGAAGCATGTTCCACAAGCAGACCCTCATCACAACTACAGTTCAAATGGGAACTGAAGCATGTTCCACAAGCAGACCCTCATCACAACTACAGTTTGAATGGGAACTGAAGCATGTTCCACAAGCAGACCCTCATCACAACTACAGTTTGAATGGGAACTGAAGCATGTTCCACAAGCAGACCCTCATCACAACTACAGTTCAAATGGGAACTGAAGCATGTTCCACAAGCAGACCCTCATCACAACTACAGTTTGAATGGGAACTGAAGCATGTTCCACAAGCAGACCCTCATCACAACTACAGTTTGAATGGGAACTGAAGCATGTTCCACAAGCAGACCCTCATCATAACTACAGTTCGAATGGGAACTGAAGCATGTTCCACAAGCAGACCCTCATCACAACTACAGTTTGAATGGGAACTGAAGCATGTTCCACAAGCAGACCCTCATCACAACTACAGTTCAAATGGGAACTGAAGCATGTTCCACAAGCAGACCCTCATCACAACTACAGTTTGAATGGGAACTGAAGCATGTTCCACAAGCAGACCCTCATCACAACTACAGTTTGAATGGGAACTGAAGCATGTTCCACAAGCAGACCCTCATCACAACTACAGTTCAAATGGGAACTGAAGCATGTTCCACAAGCAGACCCTCATCACAACTACAGTTCGAATGGGAACTGAAGCATGTTCCACAAGCAGACCCTCATCACAACTACAGTTTAAATGGGAACTGAAGCATGTTCCACAAGCAGACCCTCATCACAACTACAGTTTGAATGGGAACTGAAGCATGTTCCACAAGCAGACCCTCATCACAACTACAGTTCAAATGGGAACTGAAGCATGTTCCACAAGCAGATCCTCATCACAACTACAGTTCGAATGGGAACTGAAGCATGTTCCACAAGCAGACCCTCATCACAACTACAGTTTGAATGGGAACTGAAGCATGTTCCACAAGCAGATCCTCATCACAACTACAGTTCGAATGGGAACTGAAGCATGTTCCACAAGCAGACCCTCATCACAACTACAGTTTGAATGGGAACTGAAGCATGTTCCACAAGCAGATCCTCATCACAACTACAGTTCGAATGGGAACTGAAGCATGTTCCACAAGCAGACCCTCATCACAACTACAGTTTGAATGGGAACTGAAGCATGTTCCACAAGCAGACCCTCATCACAACTACAGTTTGAATGGGAACTGAAGCATGTTCCACAAGCAGACCCTCATCACAACTACAGTTCAAATGGGAACTGAAGCATGTTCCACAAGCAGATCCTCATCACAACTACAGTTCGAATGGGAACTGAAGCATGTTCCACAAGCAGACCCTCATCACAACTACAGTTTGAATGGGAACTGAAGCATGTTCCACAAGCAGACCCTCATCACAACTACAGTTTGAATGGGAACTGAAGCATGTTCCACAAGCAGACCCTCATCACAACTACAGTTCGAATGGGAACTGAAGCATGTTCCACAAGCAGACCCTCATCACAACTACAGTTCGAATGGGAACTGAAGCATGTTCCACAAGCAGACCCTCATCACAACTACAGTTCGAATGGGAACTGAAGCATGTTCCACAAGCAGACCCTCATCACAACTACAGTTTAAATGGGAACTGAAGCATGTTCCACAAGCAGACCCTCATCACAACTACAGTTTGAATGGGAACTGAAGCATGTTCCACAAGCAGACCCTCATCACAACTACAGTTTGAATGGGAACTGAAGCATGTTCCACAAGCAGACCCTCATCACAACTACAGTTTGAATGGGAACTGAAGCATGTTCCACAAGCAGACCCTCATCACAACTACAGTTTGAATGGGAACTGAAGCATGTTCCACAAGCAGACCCTCATCACAACTACAGTTTGAATGAAAAAACAACAAAACATTTGTATTAATATCAGAATGGCAATGGTAACCTATAAACCATCATGTTCCAATCAGGTGCATCAACATATTTCCTATTTGTGGTCATAATTATGTCATATTCACCAAATATCCGGTAACAATTTGTGGTGTGTGCATATAACACATAATTAATTTGGAACTGAACCATAGGCCTAAATGCTAACCATACATTTAATGAACATAAGTAGATGGGCTTACAGTATAAAGGCCTACATTCTATGTAGGGGTTTTGGTTGTAGATACCTTTATTTTCACTCACGATAGCAACATGCAAAATATGCTTCAGTTCCTTCAGAAAGCATGCCTTCAGCCTTTTGATTGTCATTTACATTCATCAATTTCCAAGACACTAAACAAACATTATAAAGATTACACAAATACTTGGCAGAAGCATAAACACTTGAAGTAGATTGTTGAAATAGATGTTTTTGGAAAGCAATCCACAAACACTGATAGCTACACTTTCATGTTGCTCTCAATTCAAAGATTCATAATACACAATTTACAGATACAGTATGAAAGGCATTGGAAAGGGGATGGCAGCTTACTACACTATTAAATCATGTTAGGATAAACCTATGCAAACTCAATTACTACTGAACAGAATTGGCTATAACTAAATAAGCGTCTGTAATACGGAACTGAGGACATACTGTAAGTGGAAGCAAAACAATTAGTGAACATCATGTCACCTAGTCTCATACTAAGCGACTTAAATATAACAGTAAAGGGAATTGTCCTGACTTGACATTAATCGGAAGACTTATTTATCTAATCTAATTTATCTAACTAACTATGTTTAATTGTTACCCGATTTAAATTAATCATGTAACAATTAACTAATTAGGATCTGAGGCACCACAAGAGCGGTTGTTTAAAGAGTTACCATCTCCTGAATTAAACTCTAAAGGTCTTTACCTATCACATCTATAAACAGTCAACTTATTAATCATAACCTTGTATCATATCATCATTCTGAAGAATCGTAACCTCCTGCATCTGCAAAAACCTGAGCCTCACTTATGAATGCATGACTTGTCACTGCAAAGTTTATGTAAAACATTGATCTCTAATGGCTCCTAAAAATCAAATCCCTCTCTTAACAGAAATACTTTCATCATTTTTCATATTACATGCACAACACATAGGATGGACACGTCATATATGCAGTGGGTATACTTTCCAAGTTACATTATTTCCTTTATAACAATTTTAATGACATCACAAAATAACAAAGTGAACATTCCCAAGTTATATGTTAGAAATATTGTTCCAGTATTTGATATTTGAACGTGTTAGAGTTTCATCTGGAAAAGTCTCTGAAAAAAAAGGCACATTCCTTTGGTGAATTTGGAGAGGGACCTGAATCTTCTCTCCTTGATTAACAACAGGTCATGAGTTGTTAATCCCCCTAGTTCTTTCCTTCCCACTCACTGCGGGTGAGAGGGGGTCTGATTTAAGTTATTCATTGCAAACCTGATCTGACCTATTTGGATTCTTGTGGACAGTCATGACAGAATCAATGCTTTAAAACAAATAATTCAACTCATATGAAGCAATTAATCTTACGTAGTCAATATATATGTAATTATAAGTGCTAAATATACAGTACCAGTCGGTTGGAAGCAACAATCTCAAATTTGGACTCATCAGACCAAAGGACAGATTTCCGCCCGTCAAATGTCGATTGCTCATATTTCTTGGCCCAAGCAAGTCTCTCCTTCTTATTGGTGTCCTTTAGTAGCGGTTTCTTTGCAGCAATTCGACCATAAAGGCCTGATTCACAGTCTCCTCTGAACACTTGATGTTGATTTGTGTCTGTTACTTGAACTCTGTGAATAATTTATTTGGGCTGCAATCTGAGGTGCAGTTAATTGCCAATTTCTGAGGCTGGTAACTCTAATGAACTTATCCTCTGCAGCAGAGGTAACTCTGGGTCATCCTTTCCTGTGGCAGTCCTCATGAGAGACAGTTTCATCATGGCACTTGATAGTTTTTGCAACTGCAAAGTTCTTGACATTTCTGGATTGACTGACGTTCATGCCTTAAAGTAATGATGGACTGTCATTTATCTTTGCTAAATTCAGCTGTTCTTGCCAAAATATGGTATACTTGGTATTTGACCAAATATGGCTATCTTCTGTATACCACCCCTACCATGTCACAACACAACGCTTTCAACACCTTGTAGAGTCCATGCCCCAACAAATTGAGGCTGTTCTGAGTCCAAAAGGGGGGGGGGTCCAACTCAGTATTAGGAAGGTGTTCCTAATGTTTGGTATACTCAAGTGTATATTTACTCAAGAGATAAAGGATCTTACATTCTTATAGTTGGTTTGGAATGTTAGTCAGTCAAAGATGAATTTACATTGAGAGAATGTACAACAAAAAAAAAGGAAAATTTAAAAATGTTCCTTTGACATAAAGGTCAACCATCAATACACGATTTGGTCCCTAATTGCACAAAATTGACCAAAAAACACATCTGTCAACCTTCAAATGCACCAACAAGGTTAGCGATTTAACACCAGGTTCATATGTGAATCTATTTCTTCTAATCCATCTAAAGGCCAACTAAAGAGATTTTTTTATGAGAAACCATCAACATCTAATACACAAAACAAAACAGTTCATTTTGACAGGAAATCATTTGAAATCTAGGCCATGTGGTCAATGTCTATGTAAAACACACTCTTTTTTAATTTTTTTTTTACTTAATCAGGAATCACAATAAGGAACGTGAAAAGAAAATACTGCGTTGGTGGAACCGTTCTCAGCTAAAGTCCCGGTTGGTGAGTATCATCGGGGCGACCACGGTCCAGGTATAGAGGGTAAGGCACACCCAACTGGAGGAGATCTTCACCCAAACCGCCGGCCACTTGCTGGTCATGGCATTGTAGTCTGCATCAGGACTGCATGGGAAAAAAATAAGATTTGTATATATAGTCATATCTGAACAATTGTTACGATGTGAATCTGTAAGAGAAATATCCATGGAAGAAGTATTGCGTTGCAGTGTTGCTTTGTGGTCACTTTCATTTTAGAGAGATGGAGCGGTCTCCATTGAAATATAACATGTTGAACTATAAAAGAACACAATGTGTAATTAATGTTATTTCCTCGTTAGTGTCAAAACATTGTGGTTCCTCCCTATTTTTGACGAACACAATGGGATCACAAAAGTTCAACTTCACCTCAAAATGTGCACGACCAAGTTTGACAACATGGCCGTGTCTGAAAATGTCACTAGCTGTCAAATCCTTGCTCCCTCTGTCCTTATTTTCTCAATTATCTTCAAAGCTCATTGGAGGAGGTTCTCAGAGTGTGGAACCTTGGATCCTCTCCAAGGTGTACCAAGAACAAATCCTCAAAGGGAATTAAGGAAACAAGGACGGAGGAAGCAAAGACTTGACAGCTAGTAACGTTTTCAGACACAGCATTTCACAACGTTGGTCATCTGTGTAGTTTGGCCATACTGACCTGTACCAGTTGGTGAGAGTCATCATGATGTAGAGCGAAGCGAGGAAGAGCATGAAGTGGAAGAAGAAATAGCTGTACTGGACCGTGTCCCTCTCGTTATCCTCCACACGCCTGGGTCCCGTCCCTCCCTCCTCGTCCGGGGTGCTTGCTTTACTCTCCTCCAGGATCACTGTGTCGTTAGAGGCCATGGTTAACTTGTTCACCTGGCTGGTGTTGGACGAGCGGATGCTGCAAGGAAGTACACATTTATAGGCATTATAATAAGCACTATAATTTCATTAGCAATTATAACATAACATGTAAAGCATTTATAATGATGGGTTCTGACTAACTTTAAATATGAAATATCCTTATTCATGTTACTGAGGGAGAGAGGGGAATGCAGAGAGTTAACATTCTGTCAGAACATGTTATTGTTAGATATTAGGTATCATATGGAGAGGAGAAGGGCAACAGTTTGGTTTCAGTTGTTGGATTGTAATTTGAAATACTTGCTACACCAGACGTTAATGGTTATCTGTAGGAGGAATGTATATGGTGTGGTCAATGGAGGTTGGATATGAGCCAGGAGCTTGGAATGTTACTGAGTAAATGAAAAGGTTTTGGTCACTGATAAGGGTGGATAGCTCAGGATTAGTGAGGAATGGGGGTTGAGGTCAGGTCAGGTCACATGCAGGAACAGTTTATTACCCATATCACTTAACTTTCTGCCAAGCAACAGAGATGTATTGGCTGTCTCACCATACGAGGAAGGTTTAAATGTGTAAATGTGTTTTTGTCTGTTCAGCTGTCCGACCCATTTGGGGAATAAACTTGGTTTGAGCTTTTCCTAGTTGTCTGTTTTACTCTGTTTATTTAGAATCTAACAATAAGCATGGGTAAGCATTTATAGGTATTTCTAATTATTGTAATATAAAATATAACCAAAGTGGATTGATATCAGCTGATGTACGAAGGGCTATATAAATACATTTGATTTGATTTGATTGCATTAGCGCTTTCAGAGTGCTCAAACTGCAACCTGAAATTCTAATTATGTGAATGAGGGGGTCACCACATCCACTAATACTGTGAGGCACTGACAAATGTACTTGACTTATATTCCCCAAACCATGATGTGCTGTAGCTGTACCCAAGTCTGCCTTGCTGACCAATCACACCTGGAATAGAGGATGCAGAGGATGAAGATGGCCAATCCCACAATGCTCTGGGTGTCCCACCACTGCAGACAGGGGGAGGAGAGGATGGGCTCTTCAGTGCCGATGATCACCACAGTCGTCTGGTTCTCGATCTCCAGTGGGGCCAGTGTGGGCACCAGTGTCTGCTGGAAGATGCTCAGCAGGCTGGGGTTGCATGTACGGTCTAAAGGGGGCCCGGGGGGTGGTTGCCCAACAGGGGAAAAAATGTAAGACTTTGAGATGAAATTTTTCTCCCTTTCATTTTTATAGATATATTTTAATGAGTTGTAATCATATCATTAATCCATGAGAGGGGGTGTTGATTTTTCAGTTTGACTCGAGCTGAACAGGTGAATTTACAATTTTCGTGGGCAATGTAGAGTTTAAGCAAGTACGTGTTTGTAATTGAGAATTTATTTGATAGTACCCAGTAGTTAGTCATATAGAGAAGCATTTAAACTATTGGTTAATTAAGTATGACTTAATAATGAACAATAGATGAACAGGTAAATGATGCTGTTGGGGTAGCAGCTATAACAGTGTCTCTTACCAGGCTCGTTGGTCATGGCCGACCAGGTCAGATACATGGTGTACATAGTCATGAAGGAGGACTGGAGTAGACCGGATCGGGGCTGGAATTTCTAAAAATAATTAAACAAAACTGTGATTTACAAACGGATTCCAAAAATGTGTTTTTTTCTTCCATGATTTTATTATGATTGATATCAGGGTTTCCCAAACGCGGTCCTGGGGCACGTTTTGGTTTTTGCCCTTGTCCAATTCTTGATGATTATTTGAACCAGCTGTATAGTACCAGGGACCCTTGGGAGGCCCCAGGACCGCGTTTGGGAAACTCTTCTCTATATTAATATCACTGTATTGTTGGGAAAGAGCTCTTGAGAAAGGATTTCACAGTACTGTTTTACACCTGTTGTATACTGTGCACGTGGCAAATAAACGTTGAAACTTGAACATGATGACATTGTCAAATTATGGAAAAATCACATTGATTAACTCTTTGGTCCTATCACTGTTCACTTACTTACTAATGGCACTGCCTACTCCAGACTAAAAAAAATTAAATCATATGAGCAAAAAAAAAAAAAAACATTTTATTTGGAATGCTAAGCCAGACAAAATTAAACATGCCTACTTATATAATGAATATGAGTTTGGGGGCTAAAATTATTAAATATTAAATCTTTAAACCCCTCACTAAAAAGCTTCACTCATACATAAATTATACTTAAACCCCAAATAGTTCTCCAGTAGATTATTAAGAAAGGCTCATCCTTTGTACAAAAATGGCCTTTTTGTCTTTATACAGATTATAATTATACAGATTACAATACAAAAAGGAGTGGGAGGCCCCGGTGCACAACTGAGCAAGAGGACAACTACATTAGAGTGTTAAGTTTGAGAAACAGACACCTCACAAGTCCTCAACTGGCAGCTTCATTAAATAGTACCCACAAAACACCAGTCTCAACGTCAACAGTGAAGAGGCGACGGGATGCTGGCCTTCTAGGTAGAGTTCCTCTGTCCAGTGTCCGTGTTATTTTGCCCATCTTAATCTTTTATTTTTTTGGCCAGTCTATGTTTTTTTCTTTGCAACTCTGCCTAGAAGGCCAGCATCCCGGAGTAATGTACTTGTCCTCTTGCTCAGTTGTGCACCGGGCCTCCCACTCCTCTTTCTATTCTGGTTTGAGACAGTTTGCACTGTTCTGTGAAGGGAGTAGGACACAGCATTGTACGAGATCTTCAGTTTCTTGGCAATTTCTCACATGGAATTTCTCAGAACAAGAATAGACTGACGAGATTCAGCAGAAAGTTATTTGTTTCTTGCCATTTTGAGCCTGTAATTGAACCCACAAATGCTGATGCTCCAGATACTCAACTAGTCTGAAGAAGGCCAGTTTTGTTGCTACTTTAATCAGGACAACAGTTTTCAGCTGTGCTAACGTAATTGAAAAAGGGTTTTCTAATGATCAATTAGCCTTTTAAAATGATAAACACAACGTGCCATCGGAACACAGGAGTGATGGTTGCTGATAATGGGCCCCTGTACGACTATGTAGATATTCCATTAAAAAATCAGCCGTTTCCAGCTAAAATAGTCATTTACAACATTAACAATGTCTACACTGTATTTCTGATCAATTTGATGTTATTTTAATGGACAAAAAAATGGCTTTTCTTTCAAAACCAAGGACATTTCTAAGTGACCACAAACTTTTGAACAGTAGTATATATGTAAAATGTGTCTGTAAAATGTATGTAAACATAGCAGAAAAGCTGTAAAAAAAACAAAAATATTTTTGTCCTCCGAAGAGGGGGGGATTGGTGGAGGGGTTAAAAATCAAATATATATATACAGTGGGGCAAATAAGTATTTAGTCAGCCACCAATTGTGCAAGTTCTCCCACTTAAAAAGATGAGAGAGGCCTGTAATTTTCATCATAGGTACACTTCAACTATGACAGACAAAATGAGAAGAAAAGAATCCAGAAATTCACATTGTAGGATTTTTATGAATCTATTTGCAGATTCTGGTGGAAAATAAGTATTTGGTCAATAACAAAAGTTTATCTCAATACTTTGTTATATACCCTTTGTTGGCAATGAGAGGTCAAACGTTTTCTGTAAGTCTTCACAAGGTTTTCACACACTGTTGCTGGTATTTTGGCCCATTCCGCCATGCAGATCTCCTCTAGAGCAGTGATGTTTTGGGGCTGTTGCTGGGCAACACAGACTTTCAACTCCCTCCAAAGATTTTCTATGGGGTTGAGAACTGGAGACTGGCTAGGCCACTCCAGGACCTTGGAATGCTTCTTACGAAGCCACTCCTCCTTTGGCGGTGTGTTTGGGATCATTGTCATGCTGAAAGACCCAGCCACGTTTCATCTTCAATGCCCTTGCTGATGGAAGGAGGTTTTCACTCAAAATCTCACGATACATGGCCCAATTCATTCTTTCCTTTACACGGATCAGTCATCCTGGTCCCTTTGCAGAAAAACAGCCCCAAAGCATGATGTTTCCACCCCCATGCTTCACAGTAGGTATGGTGTTCTTTGGATGCAACTCAGCATTCTTTGTCCTCCAAACACGACGAGTTGAGTTTTTACCAAAAAGTTTTATTTTGGTTTCATCTGACCATATCACATTCTCCCAATCTTCTTCTGGATCATCCAAATGCTCTCTAGCAAACTTCAGACGGGCCTGGACATGTACTGGCTTAAGCAGGGGGACACGTCTGGCACTGCAGGATTTGAGTCCCTGGCGGCGTAGTGTGTTACTGATGGTAGGCTTAGTTACTTTGGTCCCAGCTCCCTGCAGGTCATTCACTAGGTCCCCCCGTGTGGTTCTGGGATTTTTGCTTGTGATCATTTTGACCCCACGGGGTGCGATCTTGCGTGGAGCCCCAGATCGAGGGAGATTATCAGTGGTCTTGTATGTCTTCCATTTCCTAATAATTGCTCCCACAGTTGATTTCGTCAAACCAAGCTGCTTACCTATTGCAGATTCAGTCTTCCCAGCCTGGTGCAGGTCTACAATTTTGTTTCTGGTGTCCTTTGACAGCTCTTTGATCTTGGCCATAGTGGAGTTTGGAGTGTGACTGTTTGAGGTTGTGGACAGGTGTCTTTTATACTGATAACAAGTTCAAACAGGTACCATTAATACAGGTAACGAGTGGAGGAAAGAGGAGCCTCTTAAAGAAGAAGTTACAGGTCTGTGAGAGCCAAAAATCTTGCTTGTTTGTAGGTGACCAAATACTTATTTTCCACTATAAATTGCAAATAAATTCATAAAAAATCCTACAATGTGATTTTCTGGATTTTTTTAATCCTAATTTTGTCTGTCATAGTTGAAGTGTACCTATGATGAAAATTACAGGCCTCTCTCATATTTTTAAGTGGGAGAACTTGCACAATTGGTGGCTGACTAAATACTTTTTTTTGCCCCACTGTATATATATATATATATATAATAAATAAATAAAAAACATGATGAAAGTGACATCTGAGTAGGCATCAGTGGAGGTTTCTCCAGGTAGGAAAGGGAGGATGGATTCAAAATCCATCCTCAAACGTCACCAGCCGCCACCTACTGGTAGACGTGTTATAATTAGGGCCTGAATCTGTTCTTAAACACAAGTCTTTTAAGACGTACTTCAAGCCTTATCCCCGAGGCGTCACTGTTAACCTCAGCAGTCACCAGGAAATCAATACACAGGTGGGTCACACTCATGATTAAAGTTAAATGTCAAAAGCATACCATAAACATTTAGCAGATAAAGGTTCAGCCTACGCTCCCCAAACGCTAACCTTAACCACTACAAGGGCAAATGCTAAAAACTGACCTACAAATGAAATGATGAATATGAACGTTAAATGAGCGTTTAATGAACACCTAATGAGGGCTTACCTGTACTCTGGGCAGGATGGACACGACAGAGGCTACAGCACAGAGAATCATGTTGAAGCTGATGAAGAACTTGTTGAGCAGACAGCCCTTTGGCTGAGTGTAGAACAGGTACATCAGGACAACGGCGATAAATGACATGATGTAGTTGAGTCCAGTTACAGCGAGCAAGGCAGGACAGAAGAGGACAGAGAGAATCAGATTCTAGTTGCATTGTTTTTATAAAGCAGGACAGATTCTGTCATAGAGCATTATATAGTGTCAGCACTATTGACCCCTGACCTTATGATACAGTTCACCATGTATTTACCTGCTTGAGTTGATATTACATACTTTACTAAAAAAGTACCAAGTGAATACTTGCTAAAACAGGACTTGAGTTTGAGTTTATTAAAATTTTTACAGGTAGAGTGCACATGAATCAACGTAAAAGTGCGGGTTTTAGCAGCGGCTAATTTTCAACCGCAGTCCCTGGGCAAGTTATTAAAAACTATTACAATAACAATACAGACAAACAATGAGCAGTGAGCACATGCAAAGCAACATAGGACAAGCAACACGTAGCACGCAGACAGGGAAACATAGGACAAGCAAGACACACCATGCAGACAGAGAAACATAGGACAAGCAACACATAGCATGCAGACAGAGCAACATAGGACAAGCAAAACATAGCATGCAGACAGAGAAACATAGGACAAGCAACACGTAGCACACAGACAGAGAAACAGGACAAGCAACACGTAGCACGCAGACAGGGAAACATAGGACAAGCAACACTTAGCACGCAGACAGAGAAACAGGACAAGCAACATGTAGCACGCAGACAGAGGAACATAGGACAAGCAACATGTAGCACGCAGACAGAGGAACATAGGACAAGCAACACGTAGCACGCAGACAGAGAAACAGGACAAGCAACACGTAGCACGCAGACAGAGAAACATAGGACAAGCAACATGTAGCACACAGACAGAGGAACATAGGACAAGCAACATGTAGCACACAGACAGAGGAACATAGGACAAGCAACACGTAGCACGCAGACAGAGGAACATAGGACAAGCAACACGTAGCACGCAGACAGAGGAACATAGGACAAGCAACACGTAGCACACAGACAGAGAAACAGGACAAGCAACACGTAGCACGCAGACAGGGAAACATAGGACAAGCAACACTTAGCACGCAGACAGAGAAACAGGACAAGCAACATGTAGCACGCAGACAGAGGAACATAGGACAAGCAACATGTAGCACGCAGACAGAGGAACATAGGACAAGCAACACGTAGCACGCAGACAGAGGAACATAGGACAAGCAACACGTAGCACACAGACAGAGAAACAGGACAAGCAACACGTAGCACGCAGACAGAGAAACATAGGACAAGCAACATGTAGCACACAGACAGAGGAACATAGGACAAGCAACATGTAGCACACAGACAGAGGAACATAGGACAAGCAACACGTAGCACGCAGACAGAGGAACATAGGACAAGCAACACGTAGCACGCAGACAGAGGAACATAGGACAAGCAACACGTAGCACGCAGACAGAGAACCATAAACCAAGTAACACGTAGCACGCAGACAGAGGAACATACACCAAGCAACACGTAGCACGCAGACAGAGAACCATAAACCAAGTAACACGTAGCACGCAGACAGAGGAACATACACCAAGCAACACGTAGCACGCAGACAGAGGAACATAAGACAAGCAACACTTAGCATGCAGACAGAGAAATAGCACAAAAAAGCAACAAAACAAAATACATAAAAGCAACAAGGAGAATGATGGAGTGCTGCATCAGATGACCTGGCCTCCACAAAAACCCAATTGAGATGGTTTGAGATGAGTTGGATACGGGGTGAAGGAAAAGCAGCCAACAAGTGCTCACCATTATTGGAGAAATTCTTCAAGACAGTTAGAAAAGCAAAGCTGTCATCAAGGCTAGTGGCTACTTTGAAGAATCTAAAATATATTTTGATTTGTTTAACACTTTGTTGGTTTCTAAATGATTCCATACGTGTTATTTCATAGTTTTGACATATTCACTATTATTCCACAATGTAGAAAATAGTAAAAAATTAAGAACAACCCTTGAATGAGTAGGTGTGTCCAAACTTTTGACTGGTACTGTATATCTCTGTATCATCTGCATACATTTGAACTGCAGACCCAGTACAGACAGAAGGCAGATCATTAATGTATAGAATTAACAGGAGGGGCGCCAGTATTGACCCTTGGGGCACGCCCACATCATAGCTGAGAGTGGGCGACAGCTTATTGCTCACTCTGACACACTGAGTTCTTCCTTCAAGGTATGATTTCATCCATCTCAAGGCATTGAGGTAAAAGTTAAACTTGGACAGTTTTGTGATGAGAACCTCATGGTTAACAGTATCAAAAGCTTTCCTTAGGTCTAGAATACAGCCCCAACAACTTCAAATAAAACATCACATCAGCATCTCTAATCAGCAAAATGATTTAGCCAATCATAAACACTTGTGTGTTGATGCTCTTTTATTCTGCCCTTTTTTTTCTCCTTCATTGTATTGTTTGACTGCTAACTACGTGTGTTGCCATTGTAAGTTGACTTCCTTAGCAGAGGGTCAGGCAGACTCACCTGCATACCAGCCCCTGGAGTTCCCACTCTCCATGTTATCCACCCAGGACTCATTCCAGGAGTGGGCAAAATCCACCAGCAGAACCAGCTGGATCAGGATGAAGAAGAACGCCCCACAGGTACCCACCACGAACCACACTGCACACACACAAAGAGACCATCATCGTATCACAAATATCCACAAGCACTGCTAAGTATAAAGTTACTAGTATATTACAATTACAACTAATTCAATGATTAATTGTGTGTATCAACAAATAATTTTCTTAATAATCCAATAAATTGTAATATCAACAATTAAAAGTATATCACTAATGTTTATGCGGATTGTGCATGGTCAAGTGCTACATCGATAAATCATAATAAATAGACAAATGTTCTGACAAATTCTTTATTTAAATTGGGTCAATCTTACGGTGAGTGAAAGGCCCCTCAGGGATATAAAAGGCACCGACTGTCACTGCAACCATGGTGGCAATCTTAAAAAACCAAAACCTGCATGGGGGAAGGAAGTCATTCGTCAACCGAATCCCTTTTGATAATGTTTTCATAGACTTCATGAATCATTATAAAAAGTATGTAAAATAACTATGAAATAAAAAAAATAATAGTATGATCTTTCAATAATGCCACTCTTGATGTGGTGTACAGATAGAATACAAAATCATATATATTGACAGTATCAGCATTTTTCAAAACGCACATATTACATGGTTATTTGTTGCATGGGTATACCTAGTAAATATACATGGATAGGCTTATGATGTACATGTCTGAAAACTTGTTATTGCTTTGCCATTATGCGGTATTATGTGTAGATTGATGAGGGGGAGAAAAAAATAAAAATAATTTTAGACTAAGGCTGTAACTAGGGATGCACCAATGTTATTTTTGGCCGATACCGATATCCAATATTTTCCTTGCAGAAAAAACAGTACCGTTACCCGATATTTACAATTTTAGCGGCCTTTTAAGCATTCTTAAGGCACTGCATCTCAGTGCAAGAGGCGTCACAACAGTCCCTGGTTCGAATCCAGGCTGTATCACATCCGGTCGTGATTGGGAGTCCCATAGGCCAGTGCATAATTGGCCCAGCATCGGCCGGGTTTGGCCGGGGTAAGCCGTCATTGTAAATAAGAAATTGTTCTTAACTGACTTGCCGAGTTAAATAAAGGTTACACACATTCACCACACTGACCCAAAATGTATTTTGTTGGCATTTACGTATGTCCCCATTACTAGTAAAACATAATCAAAACCTATTTCTTTCACTTACTTACTGTGCTGTTTTGTTGTTCATTTGTTCAGTCGTTTCTTTCTCAAACAGGATTTCATCATACATATCAAGCAGTGAAGTTTCAGCTGTCAGTGCGCACCGAGGAAGAGAGGCCACGGACAATCACTGTGTCCATTTCCATCTTGTCCAGCCATGTCTGTAACATTTCACGTAAACCCTGTTTCTTGTCTGCATCGAAGTAGCGGTCTTTGTACCTGGCATCGAGCATGGTGGTGACACAGTAAAGAGGCTCAGAGGTAATGCCACCGAATCGCTTGTTCAAAGCCTTGAGTACTTATGTAAGTTTCAACCAGACGTTCTGTGTGGGCAGTTTGTTGAGCAGGCGTTTCAATGCCATGACAGAGGGTATCACATCTGCTGCAGACGCAGTTGATTAGCTTATTTCTCGAGACAGTTGTTCGAATGGAGCTAGGAGTGTTTATCTTTCCAGCAGCGGTATGAGAAAGAGCACATTGATGAGCAATACGGCTTTCCTCAGTATGAAATCCTCGTCGACCCACTGTACCGTCAGACTCAGCATATTCATGTCTGTGTGGGCAGTTTGTTGAGTTTGTTTGATTTGATTTGATTTGGCTGACGTCGCTGGTCCAAATCTTAGTCGGGAAGCTAATAGCAGTGACGCCCATAGCAAGTAGCTCATGGATGTGAATGTCAACAATACTGTGTAACTCCGGTAGGGCAACATCTGAAAAATAGTGTGTACCCGGGGCTCGATCAGTCGGTGAAAGACAACATCATCCACGACAGAGGACGGTTGATTGTCAAAGGGCAATGAATTCTATTATCTTGGCGTTAATGGGTTTGGCCTTTGAGTTGTCTCGCTGAAATGTTCTTACTTTTTCAAGTGACTGCTCGACTTGAACTTGTTTAGTTGTTGGAAGTGTGCGCTTAGTATTTTTCTGCTTTTGTTCTGTGTAACGCTGTATTTTTCGTGGCGTCATTACATCATCTACCTATGGTATATAGGTATACACGTCATCTACCTACGGTATAAAGGTATACACGTCATCTACCTACGGTATATAGGTATACACGTCATCTACCTACGGTATATAGGTATACACGTCATCTACCTACGGTATATAGGTATACACGTCATCTACCTACGGTATATAGGTATACACGTCATCTACCTACGGTATATAGGTATACACGTCATCTACCTACGGTATATAGGTATACACGTCATCTACCTACGGTATATAGGTATACACGTCATCTACCTACGGTATATAGGTATACACGTCATCTACCTACGGTATATAGGTATACACGTCATCTACCTACGGTATATAGGTATACACGTCATCTACCTATGGTATATAGGTATACCTCATCTACCTATGGTATATAGGTATACACGTCATCTACCTATGGTATATAGGTATACACGTCATCTACCTATGGTATATAGGTATACACGTCATCTACCTATGGTATATAGGTATACACGTCATCTACCTATGGTATATAGGTATACACGTCATCTACCTACGGTATATAGGTATACACGTCATCTACCTACGGTATATAGGTATACACGTCATCTACCTACGGTATATAGGTATACACGTCATCTACCTACGGTATATAGGTATACACGTCATCTACCTACGGTATATAGGTATACACGTCATCTACCTACGGTATATAGGTATACACGTCATCTACCTACGGTATATAGGTATACACGTCATCTACCTACGGTATATAGGTATACACGTCATCTACCTACGGTATATAGGTATACACGTCATCTACCTACGGTATATAGGTATACACGTCATCTACCTACGGTATATAGGTATACACGTCATCTACCTACGGTATATAGGTATACACGTCATCTACCTACGGTATATAGGTATACACGTCATCTACCTACGGTATATAGGTATACACGTCATCTACCTATGGTATATAGGTATACACGTCATCTACCTATGGTATATAGGTATACACGTCATCTACCTATGGTATATAGGTATACACGTCATCTACCTATGGTATATAGGTATACGTCATCGGTACATCTACCTATCTACCTATGGTATATAGGTATACACGTCATCTACCTATGGTATATAGGTATACACGTCATCTACCTATGGTATAAAGGTATACACGTCATCTACCTATGGTATATAGGTATACACGTCATCTACCTATGGTATAAAGGTATACACGTCATCTACCTATGGTATATAGGTATACACGTCATCTACCTATGGTATATAGGTATACACGTCATCTACCTATGGTATATAGGTATACACGTCATCTACCTATGGTATATAGGTATACACGTCATCTACCTATGGTATAAAGGTATACACGTCATCTACCTATGGTATATAGGTATACACGTCATCTACCTATGGTATAAAGGTATACACGTCATCTACCTATGGTATATAGGTATACACATCATCTACCTATGGTATATAGGTATACACATCATCTACCTATGGTATATAGGTATACACGTCATCTACCTATGGTATATAGGTATACACGTCATCTACCTATGGTATAAAGGTATACACGTCATCTACCTATGGTATATAGGTATACACGTCAGCTTTGACATCGGTTTTGCATATCGGCGTTAAACTAGACATCGGGCCGATGCAGATGTTGGCGTTTTTTGCCAATATCGTCCAATTCCGATATGCTCACGAATATATTGTGCATTCCTAGCTGTACCTAACGTAACAAAATGTGAAAAAAGGAAAGGGGTCAGAACACTTTCCAAATGCATTGTATATGAATAGGCTTATGATGTATTGCTGTTACTAAAAATTCTAGTGCAGTTATTCTCCTCTGTTTCAGAGAGGCACGGTGGCCTAAAGCACGTTAGCTCAGGGACCTGTTCTGTAAGAGATTATTTTATTAATATTGCCAATGGTTGTTGTGACAGTGCCTGTAGCAGTGTGATAGTCATACTGTATGACAGAAAATAGTCAACAAACAAGGGTGTCTTAGCAGTACTCGTCGCCAAACCCACTGGCTCCATGTCATCTACAAGACCCTGCTAGGTAAAGTCCCCCCTTATCTCAGCTCGCTGGTCACCATAGCATCTCCCACCTGTAGCACACGCTCCAGCAGGTATATCTCTCTAGTCACCCCCAAAACCAATTCTTTCTTTGGCCGCCTCTCCTTCCAGTTCTCTGCTGCCAATGACTGGAACGAACTACAAAAATCTCTTAAATTGGAAACACTTATCTCCCTCACTAGCTTTAAGCACCAACTGTCAGAGCATCTTACAGATTACTGCACCTGTACATAGCCCACCTATAATTTAGCCCAAACAACTACCTCTTTCCCAACTGTATTTAATTTATTTATTTATTTTGCTCCTTTGCACCCCATTATTTTTATTTCTACTTTGCACATTCTTCCATTGCAAAACTACCATTCCAGTGTTTTACTTGCTATATTGTATTTACTTTGCCACCATGGCCTTTTTTTGCCTTTACCTCCCTTCTCACCTAATTTGCTCACATTGTATATAGACTTGTTTTTTTATATATTTTTTTTTACTGTATTATTGACTGTATGTTTGTTTTACTCCATGTGTAACTCTGTGTCGTTGTATGTGTCGAACTGCTTTGCTTTATCTTGGCCAGGTCGCAATTGTAAATGAGAACTTGTTCTCAACTTGCTTACCTGGTTAAATAAAGGTGAAATAAAAATAAATAAAAATCTCCACATGTGTGGTTCCCACCATGAAGCATGGAGGAGGTGTGATTGTGTGGGGGTGCTTTGCTAATGACACTGTCAGTGATTTATTTAGAATTCAAGACACAATTAACCAGCATGGCTATCACAGCATTCTGCAGCGATATGCTGCATCAGATGACCTGGCCTCCACAATCACCCGACCTCAACCCAATTGAGATGGTTAGGGATGAGTTGGACCGCAGAGTGAAGGAAAAACAGCCAACAAGGACTCAGCATATGAGGGAACTCCTTCAAGACTGATAGATAAGCATTCCAGGTGAAGCAGGTTGAGAGAATGCCAAGAGTGTGCAAAAATGTCATCAAGACAAAGGGATGACTACTTTAAAGAATCTCAAATCTAAAATATATTTAGATTTGTTTACCACTTTTTTGGTTACTACACGATTCCATATGTGTTATTTCATATTGTAGACAGAGACTAAAACAAGAAGCTCCTGCGCTCAGGTCTGTTCAACGCTGGTCCGACCAATCTGATTCCACGCTTCAAGACTGCTTCGATCGATCACACACATCCGCATTGTGTCCAACAACAACATTGACAAATAAGCTTATTCGGTGAGTGAGTTCATTAGAAAGTGCATTGACGATGTTATACCCACAGTAACGATTAAAACATTCCCAAACCAGAAACCGTGGATTGATGGCAGCATTCGTGCGAAACTGAAAGCAGCGAACCACTGCTTTTAACCAGGGCAAGGTGACCGGAAACATGACCGAATACAAACAGTGTAGCTATTCCCTCCGCAAGTCAATCAAACAAGCTAAGCGTCAGTATAGGGACAAAGTAGAGTCGCAATTCAACGGCTCAGACACAAGAGGTATGTGGCACGGTCTACAATCACGGATTACAAAAAGAAAACCAGCCCCGTCGCGGACCAGGATGTCTTGCTCACAGACAGACTAAATAACGTTTTTGCTCGCTTTGAGAGCATGCGCAGACCAGCTGGCTGGTGTGTTTACGGACATATTCAATCAATCCTTATCCCAGTCTGCTGTTCCCACATGCTTCAAGAGGGCCACCATTGTTCCTGTTCCCAAGAAAGCTAAGGTAAGTGAGCTAAACGACTACCGCCCCGTAGCACTCACTTCCGTCATCATGAAGTGCTTTGAGAGACTAGTCAAGGACCATATCACCTCCACCCTACCTGACACCCTAGACCCACTCCAATTTGCTTACCGCCCCAATAAGTCCACAGACGACGCACTCGCAACCACACTGCACACTGCCCTAACCCATCTGGAAAAGAGGAATATATATGTGAGAATGATGTTCTTCGACTACAGCTCAGCATTTAACACCATAGTACCCTCCAAACTCGTCATCAAGCTCAAGACCCTAGGTCTCAACCCCGCCCTATGCAACTGAGTACTGGACTTCCTGACGGGCCACCCCCAGGTGGTGAGGGTAGGTAACAACATCTCCACCTCGCTGATCCTCAACACTGGGGCCCCACAAGGGTGCGTTCTGAGCCCTCTCCTGTACTCCCTGTTCACCCACGACTGCGGGGCCATGCACGCCTCCAACTCAATCATCAAGTTTGCGGACGACACCACAGTGGTAGGCTTGATTACCAACAACGACAAGACGGCCTACAGGGAGGAGGTGAGGGCCCTCTGAGTGTGGTGTCAGGAAAATAACCTCACACTCAACGTCAAAAAAACAAAGGAGATGATTGTGGACTTCAGGAAACAGCAGAGGGAGCACTCCCCTATCCACGTGGAGAGGGTAGTAAGTTTTAAGTTCCTCGGCTTACACATCATGGACAAACTGAAGTGGTCCACCCACACAGACAGTGTTGTGAAGAAGGCGCAGCAGCGCCTGTTCAACCTCAGGAGGCTGAAGAAATTCGGCTTGTCACCAAAAGCACTCACAAACTTCTATAGATGCTCAATCGAGAGCATCCAGGCTGTATCATCGCCTGGTATGGCAACTGCTCCGCCCACAACCGTAAGGCTCTCCAGAGGGTAGTGAGGTCTGCACAACGCATCACAGGGGGCAAACTACCTGCCCTCCAGGACACCTACACCACCTGATGTCACAGGAAGGCCATAAAGATCATCAAGGACAACAACCACCCGAGCCACTGCCTGTTCACCCCGCTATCATCCAGAAGGCGAGGTCAGTACAGGTGCATCATAGCAGGGACCGAAAGACTGAAAAACAGCTTCTATCTCAAGGCCATCAGACTGTTAAACAGCCACCACTAACATTGAGTGGCTGCTGCCATAATACTGACTCAACTCCAGCTACTTTAATAATGGAAATGGATGGAAATTGATGTAAAAATGTTTCAGTAGCCACTTTAAACAATGCCACTTAATATAATGTTTACATACCCTACATTACCCATCTCATATGTATATGTATATACTGTACTCTATATCATCTACTGCATCTTTATGTAATACATGTATCACTTGCCACTTTAAACGATGCCACTTTGTTTACCCTACATTACTCATCTCATATACTGTACTCGATACCATCTACTGCATCTTGCCTATGCCGTTCTGTACCATCACTCATTCATATATCTTTATGTACCTTCTCCCCCTCCCCCCCCCCCTTAAAAGACCTAGATGCACTATTGTAAAGTGGCTGTTCCACTGGATGTCATAAGGTGAAAGCACCAATTTGTAAGTCGCTCTGGATAAGAGCGTCTGCTAAATGACTTAAATGTAAATGTGACCTCATTATGACATTAGTTACAAGCAGTGTACATTTTCAGTTAATAATAACAATAAAGGCTATTCACCTTAATACTGACTTTTAAGTCAAAGTTGGCGTAGTAATAAATATGATTACATCTAGGCCTTTACTTTTTTATTTTTTCATGTATTTTTTTAGGGGGTGCATCATGTGATGGGTGGTTACCCGTTGTGGATGGCAGAGCGTGGGTCTCGGCTGTTCTTCACGTTGATCATAATCAGAGCGAACAGCAGGAAACACATGCTCATGCCGAAGCACACCCGGTACACGGCTTTATAGCCCACAAAGATCTCACAGTTCATGTTGGCATGGATTCCTGGGATAGAAGAGCCTGCTCCGTCTTCACAGAACCCAGGAATCTACAGGCACAGATAGACATTCTCACAAACCATTCAGGCCAGTCTAATCTACTGTAGACAGCATTATTATAGTCTAGCTGTGCGATTCTGTATTCAATAACCTAACATTTTCACTCTGGTCAACAAGAAGTTGGCTACTATCATGAGAGACTGTACCATAAAAGTAAACTTTTCATGTACAGTATTATAACCATTCATACAACTATGCTCATTTAGTTAAGTCTTAATTATATTATAGTCAAAATGACTAAGACTTAGTCACATTTGTCATTTGAATAATGATTTAGTGTAGTTATTGTCAACATGATGAAAACAGTGGGACATTTTTTATCAACTAAATGCCCTTTCATTTTAGTTCCATCATATTTGTATTGCCTCAACCTATAGTGAACATAAATAACTGACTTCCATGAGCAGAAACATACACAGCCTTGTCTTACCTATATATTTTTCTGCATAACATCCTATTCTCTTCCCAACGCAGAAATATGACAAACATATGCAATAATAATAATAATAATAAATGACAGAAGAATTATCTGGCCATTTAAATTCCTAATTCAACCTACATAGATATTACACATTACATACAAAACAGACGAGAGAGAGAAGCACAATCACCAGATGGTGCTGCAAAGTATTGGCAAAGTACAGTAGTATTTTGCATTTCCTTCACTGGGTCGCATCATTGCCATTGTTATCAACGTTCCAGATGCTGCAGCCACATTGTTGTCCAAAAGAACGGGGGCTTATGGATGTAAAATGCAGGCCGATGTGGCTCAACATAAATTATTTATTTCTTTGATTAGCTATAGTTTTTTTCTGGATTTATTTAGTCAGTTATTGTCACGGCAACTGCCACGGGAAAATATGTGTTTGACGAATATTTTTGTCATTATTTTTGTTGACGAAATTAGCATGGTCATAAAGTCATTCAACGTTCCCAAAAATAAAGGAAACATGAGTAAATGAGGGAGACAAAGTAAATTGAAAGCAGGTGCTTCCACACAGGTGTGGCTCCTGAGTTAATTAAGAAATTAAAACTTCCCATCATGCTTAGGGTCATGTATAAAAAATGCTGGGCAGCCCATTATTTTGGCTACCATGACTAGAAGAAGAGATCTCAGTGACTTTGAAAGAGGGAGCATAGAGGGTGTAAAGGGTTTGTGTGTCTCAGTCACCAGATCTCAACCCAATTGAACAGTTATGGGAGATTCTGGAGCGGCGCCTGAGACAGCGTTTTCCATCACCATCAACAAAACACCAAATTATGTAATTTCTTGTGGAAGAATGGTGTCACATCCCTCCAACAGAGTTCCCGGACACTTGTAGAATCTATGCCAAGGCGCACTGAAGCTGTTCTGGCAGCTCTGGTGGCTCAACACCCTTAAAACACTATGTTGGTGTTCTGTTATTTTGTCAGTTACCTGTATATGTACATTTTTAAATTTAGAATGACAGTATACACAGAGTTGCAATGTTAATGCAGCCTCAATATGCAGTAAGTTGTATCTCTGTAGGCCCCTACTGTTCTATACTTTGTGTGACTTAACCCTTCCCACCAATAGCCTCCCCAGGTATTCAAGCATTACTAAAGCAACCATTTACCATGTACGCAAACATCTACTATGACACATCATGGCTCATCATCTCATGCACACACACACACTGGGTGTTTCTCAATATGCATACTAGCGCACTCCGAGCACGCAATCTGGAGCACGGGAGTGTCGGAGCATGAGTCCAAATCAAAGTACCCAAAACGGAGCACGGAGGGAACTTCTCGGATGCGTACTCCGCTGAACACATTTCGAAGCATGCATTGTTGTATTCGGTGCATGTGACAAATCAAATTTGATTTAAACGAACAGTAATATGATGCAACCAATAACAAAAAAACAACACAACACTTGTTGACATTAATGGCGGCCATTACATGAGCTGAAGTGAGAGAAAATAAACTGATTTTCGGAATGAAATGTTGCCCAATCAAATCTAATGTTACCTGACTACAATATTGTATCTTGAAAACAGTAATAAATACATGCTGTGTTCATTTTGGTATGTTTACCTGCTTACAATACCCACTGTAGTGTGCGTAGATTGCAAGCCCATAGTAAGTCAATAGGGCCAACTGGCTAACTACGACTAAATATTGTTATCTTGTTTTGTCTCTATTGTCATTGTCCTGCCTAGAAGATGGTTCAGTGAATGGGGAGGTGCAGTGTGTGTGAGGTAATACCTTAGGGGGAGTGGGAGTGCTTCTCAAATGTAATGTATTATGCGTTCTCCACACTCGCCCTCACAAGAACGGACTCAAGAGAATGTCCTCGGAGCATGAGAGTGTGGAGAGTTTTTTATTTATTTGTATTTATTTCACCTTTATTTAACCAGGTAAGCTAGTTGAGAACAAATTCTCATTTATGCGACCTTTATACAACCTCATTCATGCGACCTGGCCAAGATAAAGCAAAGCAGTGCAACAGAAACAACACAGAGTTACACATGGAGTAAATAAGCGTACAGTCACTAACACAATAGAAAAAAAGAAAGTCTATATACAGTGTGTGCAAATGGCGTGAGGAGGTAAGGCAATAAATAGGCCATAGTAGCAAAGTAATTATAATTTAGCAGATTAACACTGGAATGATTGATGAGCAGATGATGATGTGCAAGTAGTGATACTGGTGTGCAAAAGAACAGAAAGGTAAATAAAAACAATATGGGGATGAGGTAGGTAGATTGGGTGGGCTATTTACAGATGGACTATGTACAGCTGCAGCGACCGGTTAGCTGCTCAGATAGCTGATGTTTAAAGTTAGTGAGGGACATGTAAGTCTCCAACTTCAGCAATTTTTGCAATTTGTTCCAGTCTCTTGCAGCAGAGAACTGGAAGGAAAGGCGGCCAAATAGGTGCTAGCTTTGGGATGATCAGTGAGATATACCTGCTGGAACGTGTGCTACGGGTGGGTGTTGTTATCGTGACCACTGAGCTGAGGTAAGGCGGAGCTTTACCTAGCATAGACTTATAGATGACCTGGAGACAGTGGGTCTGGCGACGAATATGTAGCGAGGGCCAACCGACAAGAGCATACAGGTCGCAGTGGTGGGTGGTACAAATGGCATTGGTGACAAAACGGATGGCACTGTGATAGACTGCATCCAGTTTGCTGAGTAGAGAATTGAAACTATTTTGTAGATGACATCGCCGAAGTTGAGGATCGGTGGGATAGTCAGTTTTACTAGGGAAAGTTTGGTGGCGTGAGTGAAGGAGGATTTGTTGCGAAATAGAAAGCCAATTCTAGATTTGATTTTGGATTGGAGATGTTTGATATGAGTCTGGAAGGAGAGTTTACAGTCTAGCCAAACACCTAGGTATTTGTGGTTATCCACATATTCTAGGTCAGAACCGTCCAGAGTTATGATGCTGGTCGGGCGGGCGGGTGCGGGCAGCGAACGGTTGAAAAGCATGCATTTGGTTTTACTAGCGTTTAAGAGCAGTTGGAGGCCATGGAAGGAGTGTTGTATGGCATTGAAGCTCGTTTGGAGGTTAGTTAACACAGTGTCCAAAGAAGGGCCAGATGTATACAGAATGGTGTTGTCTGCGTAGAGGTGGATCAGGGCATCAAGCTAACTCCTCCCCCTTTGGCAGTCTATCTTGACGGAAAATGTTGTAGTTGGGTATAGAAATCTCATAATTTTTGGTGGCCTTCCTAAGCCAGGATTCAAATACGGCAAGGACATCAGGGTTGGCGGAGTGTGCTAAAGCAGTGAGTAAAACAAACTTAGGGAGGAGGCTTCTGATGTTAACATGCCAAGGTGCCAAAACCAAGATTTTTTCGATGACAGAAGTATGGTAGTATGTATACTGAAAAAAGGCATTGATTGGCACGCCTCGTACCTTTTTTAGCTGCTTGTCCACTCCCGGTGACAGCATGATGCAGGCTATAATGGTCCCTAGCAACAGGATGAAGGCGTAGATGACTCGCGTCACCGTGGAGTTCTTGCTCTGGGGACAGCACCTGCACAGCAAGCATGTCGCACTGCTACACAGACACGGCACCTAGAGGGAAAGAGATAGGGAAAAACCATTGCCAAACGTTCCTGAAACATATTAGGTCAGTTAGGGACAAGCCAGTCGATGCAGACTGATTAACCTTAGTATTGGCACTTGCAGCAATGTGGTAGTAGACAGGAACCGAATTCAAACGCAATCAAAACAACCCAATCAATTTTTGTCTTTTTCTTTTGAGATTTATTTCAAATTGCCCTGGGTGCTAGTCTGAGAAATGTGCTTCATCTTCTCTGAGAGGTCTAAAATCTGAGGACAAACTTGTCAACTCCCTCAAATGCTAATATATATATATTTTTAAATTGGCGGTGTTGGTTGTGTAGTGGTTGTGGTAGTTGTGGGTTTTATGTGTAGTATAGCATATTGGCCTTGGCCAACACTTATTACCTGGGCCCGAGACAAAGAACGACCGTATAACTTATCACTGAGCTGTGCCCAAAAGAGGACCAACGCTCTTTTGTCCTCTTGTTGTTACAATATGATATTTTGCTCGAGGCCCCGGGCTATATGACAAAAAACACTGTGTTGCAAGAGAAGTGACACAATTTTCCTAGTTAAAAGAAATTCATGTTAGCAGGCAATATTAACTTAATATGCAGGTTTAAAAATGTATACTTGTGTATTGATTTTAAGAAAGGCATTGATGTTTATGGTTAGGTACACGTTGGAGCAACGACAGTCCTTTTTCGCGAATGCGCACCGCATCGATTATAAGCAACGCAGGACATGCTAGATAAACTAGTAATGTCATCAACCATGTGTAGTTAACTAGTGATTATGATTGATTGATTGTTTTTTATAAGATAAGTTTAATGCCAGTTAGCAACTTACCTTGGCTTCTTACTGCAATAAGAATGTGTTCTTAACTGACTTGCCAAGTTAAATAAAGGTGTAAAAATAATAATACCATTTTTAAAATTCGGCCAAACCGGTGTCCAAAAATACAGATTTCCGATTGTTATGAAAACCTGAAATCGGCCCTAATTAATCATCCATTCCGATTAATCGGTCGACCTCCAACAATAAGAAATATAATTGCATTTATTTATATTATCAAGGTGAGACTGAACATGGGAGAGAAACAGAAGGAGAGCCACCAGAGGAGGATCAAGGGGACCAAATGCTTCGACATCCGGGTGAATGACTAGGCTTGGAAGAAGGACAAAAGGAAGGCGAGACCTGGGAAACCTTGCTGCTCTTTCACTGCCATCCGTTAAGGTGAATATAAACATCTCTGAGGATAACTATTTGCATTTGCCTCACCGTGGTGGGCTGCAGTGCCATGCTGTCAGCAGTACCAATACGGGCCCAGGGGTTTCTCCAAATAGTCCATCTCAAGGCTAACGACTGGGACTTGTTAAGTAACCACTGCTTCCAGGTAGGTACTGTTAAGGTGTATGACTCCAGTGGTCATGACACCACTCTGGAGTTTCTCTCACAACTCATCACGCTCTTATCTTTTCCATAGCCCATCCCTTACCTCCCTCATCAACCCCGCTGACATAAACAATGAGAGACAGGTATCCTTTATTTTCTGTCTGCCATTAACATTATTGCATGTCTAATCAAACATTTCAATTAAATCATTCAATAACTGTATCTTTACATAGATGTAAACAAGCAAACACACAGGTTTATCAGCCATCTCCTACCCTGTTCCCTTTACTCTGCTCCTGTTCTCCAGGACCTAGGAGTTTCTGCCTAACACCCAGACATGGATCCACCTGATGTCCTCCATTATCAACCACCCTACAACTTTTCATTACATCAGCTACTGTTATTGTCATGTTGTCATTATCTGCTAAGAAAAAGCAAGAAAACTATCATAATGGGCATATCATGTGAGATACACAGATGAACTAAAAACACTAGCACTGCAAACACTCAGAACAAAGAGAGCAGCAGCGCCTGGACTTTGCAGTCTCCCTCTTCGAGTCCCGCTTCTGAGACTGGCTGCCTGTTGAGAACAAGTGACAGGCAGAACCTCCCATCCACACAGCAACCACCTTTTCTCTATTCTACACACCAGAATTCAGTAGTTCAGTCTGATTGCCATGTGAGTGTACAAAAAATCAGTGAAAGTAAATTTCACACATGTACCAAAAAATATATGAATGTTTATATATTTAAATCTAAAACATTGCCAGATTGGTTTTCACAGCTGTTTCAAAAGTTGTTCATTATTATAAATTGTAAAGTATCCCTTGATGGTATTTGTTAGTTCAAAATTATTCATTGTTGTATCCTAGAACATACAATAGATATATATTATACCACAAGGGAGTACTTATGAGCTATGATTTTTTTAAACCATAATATAGCACTACTGAAATAATATTATTTCAGTGTAGATAAGGGAAGGCCTGTTAAAAGTGAAAAGATGCCAGCAAGACAAGCCAGTGTATGAATCAAATAAATTAGCATATGCATGTAGTGGAAATTAACTGTTCTCTTGACTTCTGATTGAGACATACTGAAACAAATACCCTCCACACTTCACTCCTAACCGAAGTGGATGAATTTTTTAATATTTTATTTTACCAGGCAAGTCAGTTAAGAACAAATTCTTATTTTCAATGACGGCCTAGGAACAGTGGGTTAACTGCCTGTTCAGGGGCAGAACGACAGATTTGTACCTTGTCAGCTTGGGGGTTTGAACTTGGTTGCTAGTCCACCGCTCTAACCACTAGGCTACCCTGCCGCCATAAATAGCAACAGTGGTGTTATAAGGGGGTTTTGTCTCTAACCGTTCTCTTCACTAATCAGTAAATCATAGTACAAAGTTCTAGTAGGAGAAACAGATTCTAAGTGATTTGATAAGCCTCTGTAGAAATTGTGTGGAAGAACATACTCTTTGGGGACCAACCAGGTCAACCTGCGCTAAGGTAATTAACCTCGAGCAGTGTGGGTGCAATAATTGAATAACATAGATTCCTAACTTTATGTTGCAAAGCCTTCGGTGTAGTCAGGGTATTAGAAAAATACTTGTCATCTACAGTCCATGTTAATTCATGGCAGTATTTTACAGCACAAGGAAGACGTTAGGTAACTTGGTGAGAGGCATCACGAGGCTCAATTCTGGCACTTATCACCCCCCCATACCGGTCATCCTACTGCCTCTGATCTGGCGGACTCACTAAACAAAAATGATTTGTTTGTGAATTATGTCTGAGTGTGCCGTCTGGTTTGCTTAATAAAGAATTTGAAATGATTTATACTTTTACTTTTGATACTTAAATATATTTAAAACCAAATATTTTTTTACTTTTACTCAAGTAAACGTTACTATTTTACTGGGCCACGTTAAATTTTTTCTGTTAGGGTATTTTGACTTTTATTCAAGTATGCTGATTGGGTACTTTTTCCACCACTGATCCTGACAACCTTGTATGAGTTCACCTCAGCTGCACTTGCCTGGGATACTCAGCCATTCTTTCATACGTGTCAACCTGGTTCTTGTTCACAAATATGGTCGTGATGATATACGAGAAGCACCTTACCCAGCTTGCGAAAGAAAAGGCCCCAAAGACAGCTCCCATAATGTTCTGATTTCGGCACAAGATGGCACTCAACCTCTTTAGTGGTTTTCTTCCTGGAACGGTACACGTTACTTTTCTGTCCTGGACTCTCATTGTAGATATAATTTGAGTACCAACTTTTGAAAATACTAAATATTTTAACTAAATTATTTCGTTGTAGTGCTGTACAAGCGATTGCTAGACTAAATCCTCAACTGTGCGCAATCTTCTGTGATTTCCTTCCGTTGAACGTTGTTTCCCAATGCGTCACACAGGATGATGTCACTACTTTCAGATAAGTACAGTCTATACAATGTTGCTGCAACGGTCCAATCGGTTTCATCTCTTAATGCTGTCATTGGTCTAAAATCAAATGTTTGAATTCCAACCTCAACATACTGTAGCGACCCGCACAGACAGCTGTGTGTTATGTGCTAGGCTAGGAGGTGGTTGTGTTGTACTGACCAGTACCCGGTGTTCGCGGGGTCCGACATGTCAATCAACCTGCTATCTGCCAATCACGGGAATGCCTGGAATGTTCTGATGCCGGGCATCCTGGTGGTTGGCGGAGTGGCGTGGAGGGGGGTTGGGCATTGGAAGTTAAGACCAGGTTCAGCCTTTGTTCTCTCTCTCTCTTACGTCTGGGCTTCACAAGAGAAGGTCACGATTGGCTTGTGGGTTATCTGTCATCTATTTGGCGTGTGCTACGGCCCAAACAGTAGCCTGTGTAAAGTTGGTTCAATAAACCGTCAATTCGCAAACTCAAGCCTCTGTCTGGACAATTGTTCATTTATGATCTAGTCAGGTCATTACATTGGTGTCAGAAGTAAAAACGTTGATACAAGTTAGCCAGCTAGCTAGCTGACTTATGTGGCTAGCTACCGTAGGTGAGAACGGGGATTGAAAATGCTTCGAGGGAATCCGAAAGTGAAGGTTGAGGTAGGGGACGATTATGGCCAAGGAGGTGCGTGTGAGTGGACGTCGGGGGTTCTGTCTGAGGAGATCGCCAGGGCGTCGGAGCGCAGAGGCCGCTTGAGGGAGGACGTTAGAGTGATGGTGGCTGAAGCGGGCATGAGTGCTTCGTCGAGTGTATTTCGCGCGGATTCTGGTGGGCGGACCGAAGTGGCGACGTCGACGGCGTGACGAGGAATCTGGGGCTCAGGATGTAAACAAACATGGCGGCGCCCAGTTCCCGGCTGCGTCCGTATCTGTTAAGACCCCGAAGTATTCCGGTAAGGCGGATTGGGAAGCTTTTCATGCTCAGTTTGAACTGTTAGCTCATTTTAGGGGTGGTCGGATGAAGAAAGGGCACTGCAGTTGGCTTTATGCCTCACGGATGAAGCTCTGGCCTGTTTGATATTGATTAGCCCCGAGGACAGGCATGATTATGGTGCTCTAGTGGGAGCACTGAGGAGGCGCTATGGACAGTGTGTACAGCCCGGGCTACTGCGCTCCGAACTGAGGAATAGACGCAGGCAGCCTGGAGAGCCTCTACGGGTGCTAGCTAATGACATTGAGAGCCTCTCTCGGCGGGCATATGCTCACATGCCCCCCCTCCGTGCAGAGCGAGCTAGCACGGGACCAGTTCATACAGGCGCTCTCCCCTACGGAGCTGCGCATACAGACCCAGCTGGCTCATCCTGAGTCATTGCAGACAGCCTTGGAGATGGCTTTGGAGAGGGAGCTGGTGTGGGCTGGGGCTTCAGCTGGGGCTTTGGTGGGGGTGCAGGGAGACACACCCTCTGTGCGAGCTGGGGGGCAGAGCAGCCCGGAGCCGGAAAAGCTTGGGTGGCCGAAATGACAGAACTCATTCGGGCTGTGTCGCTACAGGCGGCACGAAACACAAGCCCTGGTCCCAGGGTCTGCTGGGGTTGTGGCCAGCCAGGCCATCTGCGCCGAGATTGCCCCATGTCCCCCAGAGCTCAGGGAAACGGCTCGGGGTCCGCATAGACCGGGTAGTGCGGACCCCTGGCTTTCTATCCCAGGAGGAGCCCACCGGCACAGACGGGGAAGCAAGGCTCCACTTCCCCCAGAAGCAGACGAGGGCAAGCGGAGGGAGCCTGTTGTTGTGGTGGGCCGGACCTGTGTTGGGGACTTTTGTCATGTCCCTGTCACTGTGGAGGGGGTGCCCTGCTCCGCCCTGGTGGACACTGGGTCCACAGTAACCCTGGTGAGGCCAGATATTGTGCCAGGTTGGACTCAGTGTGAGCCTACAACTGTGCAGCTCCGCACAGTCACAGGTGAGCTGGCACCCATGAAAGGGAAGGGAATAATGACTCTGACAGTAGGGGGCAGGACTGTGCGTCATCCTGTGTGGGTGGCGGCTGTGCAGGACCCTTGTATCCTGGGGTTGGACTTTCTTAGGAGCACAGGCTGCCAGTTAGACCTAAATAGGGGCACACTGAGCTTCCAGGGAGGGACGGAAGTCACCATGGCCCCCCTAATGTCACATTCACTCAACCCAACAAACCCTTTACTCCAACAGTTAAAGCAGCAGAGACTCATGGCTGCGCCCCCCCCCCACAGCTGTGTGTGACTTTTCCCCAGTCCCCCTGTCACCTACGGCGGTGTGTTACATTCCCCCAGCTACCTACATGACACAGCCCTCTGTGAGCCCGGGCCGCACCCCCAGCCCAGCTACCCCAGATGGGAGAGGAGAGGACACTGTCTGCAGTGAGGGAGATATGGGGAGGAACTGTGTTGGTCTTGACCCTGAGCAGCAGGAACGGTTGTGGCAGTTGCTGTTTGAATTCAGAGACAGCTTTGCGTTGAGTGAGGAAGAGGTGGGTCAGACTCTTCTGGTGCAGCATGAGATCGACACAGGTGATGCTCGACCCATCAAGATGCGTCCCCGCCGTATCCCGCTGGCACGCCAGGAGGCGGCAGACAAGGCTGTGTTGGAGATGCAGCGGGCAGACTTCATTGAGCCCTCAGACAGCCCCTGGGCGGCGCCAGTCGTCATGGTTCCGAAGAAGGGGGACAAGCTGAGGTTCTGTGCGGACTACAGGCGGCTGAATGAGGTAACCAGGAAGGACTCATACCCCATACCACGTATCGATGAGTCGCTGGACCTGGTTAGGGGGTCCTCCTGGTTCTCCTCACTAGACCTCCGCAGTGGCTACTGGCAGGTGCCCCTCTCCCCAGAGGCCAGAGCCAAAACTGTGTTCTCCACTAACAGAGGACACTGGCAGTTCAAGGTCCTGTGCTTTGGCCTGTGCAACGCTCCAGCTACTTTTGAGCGTTTGATGGACAGGGTGCTGGATGGCATCCCCCAACAGCAGTGTCTGGTATACCTCGATGACATCCTGGCCCATGGCAGCTCCTTCCAGTCAGCCCTGGGGGCGCTACGGCGTGTGCTGGAGAGGGTGGCTGCCGCAGGTCTGAAGCTCCACCCCGAGAAGTGCCACTTCATGAGGAGAGAGGTGTCCTTCTTGGGCCACCGAGTGGGGAAGGAGGGGATCAGCACCATGGAGGACAAGGTAGGGGCTGTCAGAGACTGGCCCACCCCCACCGACCAGCGTCAGCTGAAGAGCTTCCTGGGCCTGGCCTCGTACTACAGGAGATTTGTACGGGGCTTCTCAAGCGTTGCTGCTCCACTGATCCGCCTGCTGCCGAAGGACAAGGCTTTCACTTGGACAGTGGAGTGTGAGGAGGCGTTCAACACCCTCAAACGTGCACTGATCGAGGCCCCGTGCTCGCCCCCTGACCTCACCTTGCCCTTTATCCTGGACACAGACGCGAGCAATGTGGGCATGGGTGGGGTGCTGGCCCAGGTGGGGCCAGAGGGGAGAGAGTGGTGGCGTACTTCAGCAAAACATTTGACAAACATGAGCGCCGCTACTGTGTCACCCGGCGGGAGCTCTTGGCTGTTGTGGCTTCCGTCAAACACTTCAAGTACTACCTGGGTGGTCTGCCCTTTACTGTAAGGACTGACCACTCTGCTCTCCAGTGGCTCATGTCTTTCAGAGAGCCAGAGGGGCAGGTGGCACGCTGGTTGGAGGAGCTTCAGCCGTATGACTTCACGGTGGTGCACAGGGCAGGGGCACGCCACTCCAACGCCGACGCCATGTCCCGTCGGCCCTGTACTGCAGACGGCTGCCGCCACTGTGAACGGAGAGAGGGACGGGAGAGAGAGCTGCGGGCAGAGGAGGGTGTCTGTGCCACAGTATGTCGGGCGAGCGGGCCTGTCTGCTGTGAGCTGCAGACTGTCGACGTGGCTGAATGGCGGCAGCAGCAGGGACGGGACACAGACCTACAGCCAGTGCTACAGTGGGTAGAGGCGCAGGTGAGGCCACCATGGGAAGAGGTGACAGCGCTCACTCGCGACCAAAGGGTTGTGGTCGAAGTTTGAGAGACTGCGGCTGGCTGATGGCGTGCTACAGCGGGCATGGAAGGAGTCAGCTACGGGAGAGGAGAGGTGGCAGGTGGTGGTCCCAAAAGCATTGCGGGAGGCTGTGCTCCAGAGTACTCATGGGGGTGGGGACTGGACACTTTGGGGTCACAAAAACACTGCGCCGTCTCCGTCAGGGCTTCTACTGGGGGCAGCACAAGAGGGATGTGGAGGACTTTTGTCGCCGCTGTGACAACTGCACAGCGAGAAAGGGCCCCCAGGCCGCTCTCATGCTCAGCTCCAACAGTTCCCAGTGGGGCTCCCATGGAGAGGGTGGGAGTGGATGTAGTTGGGCCGTTCCCCACCACAGACAGTGGAAACCGCTGGGTGCTCACGGCCATGGACTATTTCACAAAATGGCCCGAGGCCTATGCTCTGCCTGACCAGGAGGCAGAGACCATCGTCGACGCCTGACAGCGTGGATGTTCAGCAGGTTTGGAGCTGCAGAGTCCATCCACAGCGACCAAGGCAGAAACTTTGAGTCCCGTGTGTTCGCCACCATGTGTGAGAGGCTGGGTATGCACAAGACCCGCACTACTCCTCTCCATCCTCAAAGTGATGGCCTTGTGGAGCGCTTCAACAAAACGCTTGGACAGCAGCTGGCCATCGTCTCTTCCAAACACCAGCGTGACTGGGACAAGCACCTGCCTATGGTCCTCATGGCATGCCGCTCCGCTGTCCAAGACTCCACCTCCTGCACGCCTGCCCTCCTCATGCTGGGGAGAGATCCGCACCCCTGCGGAGATGGCGTTTGGTCGGCCCCTGGATAGCCCTCATGTTCCTCCGGGGCCGGAGTATGCCCGGAGACTCCAGGACCGCCTGGAGACAGCCCACACCTTCGCCAGAGAGCAGCTGGTGAATGCAGGTGTGAGGCAGAAAAGGAACTATGACGTGCACACCCGGGAAGGCACTTTGTGGCTGGGGAGCTGGTCTGGGTCTACAGCCCCTAAGGAAAAAAGGCAGATGCCCCAAGTTGGACAGTCACTGGGTGGAACCCTGCAGTGTCCTGGAGAGGGTAGGGGAGGTTGTGTACCGGGTGCAGCTTCCTCCCAGGGGGAGAAAGGTGGCACTGCACCGGGACAGGTTAGCCCCATACAGAGGGGCCTCTTCTCCCCAAACCCCAGGAATCCCCACAATTCCCCTCTCTGGCAATGACATTCTCCAGGCACCCACCCTCAGGTGCCGCAGACAAGGCTCCAGACAGCCCACTCCCCCTGTCTCCCCCCCTGTGTCACCGCGTGGTTCCCCAGAACCACGGACTGTATTACCCGTTCCCGCTTCCTTGTCCCCCATATCCCTGCCTTCATCCCCTGGTTCCCAGAGGGGCACTCTGCGACCATCACGGCCACGCAGGCAAAGGAGACCTCCGGGTCGCTTCAGAGACTTTGTTTGTTCCCTCGGGGACGAGGGACTTTGTGTTGGGGGGGCTGTGTAGCGACCCGCACAGACAGCTGTGTGTTATGTGCTAGGCTAGGAGGTGGTTGTGTTGTACTGACCAGTACCCGGTGTTCGCGGGGTCCGACATGTCAATCAACCTGCTATCTGCCAATCACGGGAATGCCTGGAATGTTCTGATGCCGGGCATCCTGGTGGTTGGCGGAGTGGCGTGGAGGGGGGTTGGGCATTGGAAGTTAAGACCAGGTTCAGCCTTTGTTCTCTCTCTCTCTTACGTCTGGGCTTCACAAGAGAAGGTCACGATTGGTTTGTGGGTTATCTGTCATCTATTTGGCGTGTGTTACGGCCCAAACAGTAGCCTGTGTAAAGTTGGTTCAATAAACCGTCAATTCGCAAACTCAAGCCTCTGGACAATTGTTCATTTATGATCTAGTCAGGTCATTACAATACAGTATAAGCTATAGTTTATTTAGTAAACTACACACACAAAAATCTGGCATCAATTAAAAATAAAAAAAACATGAACATATTCCTTTGAGTAACTGTCGGATCTAATTTACATTTTTGATAAAAAATAAAACTTGGCATTCAACTTCCCATGAAAAAAATAAAAACAATATATACATATTATGTTGTCATCTTCAGGAAACAAGTTATATAGGTGAACACAGAATGTACCTTGGTAACACTTTATTTGAACTGTACATCACAACAGTGTCATATTATGGTCATAAACATGACATAACAAATGTCAAAAGATGTAAAGGCATCTTATGTCACTGACTGTCAAGTGACAAGGCAGTGTCATTTTTCATGTACTGTAAACAGTTAAAGGTGTAATGACATGTTGACATAGTTCATGTAACTTATTATGAAGCTGTCATGACGTACAGTGTTACTCAGTTATCGGTCATGACGTACAGTGTTACTCAGTTATCGGTCATGACGTACAGTGTTACTCATTTATCGGTCATGACGTACAGTGTTACTCAGTTATCGGTCATGACGTAAAATGCTGTCCAGATATCCATTGGCATGGCATAACCTCCAAGAAATAAGGTAGCTATATCGATCCAGTACGAGTAGGTAGATGATGTTCAAGAGAAACTCTCACACCCCCCTGTAGCAATATCCTGTATCGTATGTCCATAACACCCCATACCGTAGCAGAATCAAGAGTGATGCCTCTGTAATATGGCTGGACAACTCAGTCTCCTGTCCAACAGCTCCCTGGTGTGACCACATTCACAACAACACCTTTGACCAGCCGAGGCCCCATACTCCTTCAAAACCTAATAAAAGAGAGAAGTCATTAACAAAACAGATATTTCTCATCCAAGCAAAAAGGCCACCTTTACAGAAAGAAAGGTAATTTTCGGTAACCATTACAGTGGTCACTCAGAGTAATGCAGCTCATGGTCAGGTCAGGATTTGGAACAGAGGACCACTCACAGTGCTCACCTCCCTTGCCTCTCTGTCCTGCATCTCCATACTCTTCTTCTGTAATTTCACTGCCCACGGCGAAAGGCTGGAAGAAGACTGCTCAAACTTGACTCTGCCGTTGGCGCTCTTGGCACTGCCAACTCTGTTGGCCCCATTGCGGGTGGCGAGAGCAGCCGGGGCAGACCGGGACCCCCTAATGGACAGAGGGACGATGGAAGAGGAGACTGAACTGGAGGGGAGCGTTTGAGGCCTCGTAGCGCCCCTCTGGCTTAGCCTCTTGTTCATGACGAAGGCAAAGGTCCTCTGCTCCTCGTTCAGCTGACGCATGCAGGTAAGCTGCTGCTGCTCCAGCCTCTTCAGAGTCTGAGAAAGAGAGACCGCAAGGGAGGAAGTCACTAAATGGCCATGTTGGAATGGACACAAGTAGCAGTGTCATTTGATCTGTTGAGCAAGTGCATAAGATATTTGTTCTTTATCTTGTCAGTTCAGATTCAAACCTATAATCGTCTGTTCTCTATCCATGGAATTAGTCCACTGCACCACCAGGATGGAGCTAGCATGCCATGTTTTTTACAAAGCTGGTCATTTTAGTATTTTCAAACAGACCACATATCAAAGGAAACAAGAACTCATTAAGATCGGGTGTGGCCAATTAGTGGGCGCGACCAACACACCTGAATTAACTTAACAAAATACAGGATAGAGGGAGTTTTGTTGATGCTGAGAACAGAATGTATGTTCTTAAATAACATTCTTAGAATGTTCTCTGAACGTTAAAGTTCTCGTGTTTTTTGTATAAAAAGTTTTCTTAACGTTCTCTGAACTATTTGGGAACATTCCCAATATCGAACCAGTTGGAGAACGTTCCTAGAATATGACCAAAATTTAAATGAAATGTAACCATGTTTGAACTTTTACGAAACATTCTGGTAGCCCTTTACACTCGTAACCGTGTACGGGTTGATCATGGCCAATTTGGGCACTGATAAACCCCTGAATTGGAGAGCAATTGCTGTACAGTAACATGCTATACATGACATTAGAACTCTGATCTGTGCTTCACAGCGCTGTATGGGTTTTGACTGACAGCAGTTATGAACTTGAGCACCTCTCGCAACAAGAAGTTGCCCCCATCCCTCACGCTAATTGGGCCACTTTTGTGTTGTCTGAGTGAAGGAAATGCTTATTGAAGAGGACTATGTACAGGATTTTGAAAGATGAAACGCACTTCACATTTCCATATCATAAAACTCTTGCCATACGCAGTGTCAACGTTTATGATCACTATGTTTGATGTACAGTTACAAGATGACATGGCGTCATACCCTGGTTTGTTCTGAACAGTCGTGTTGGCAATAGAACAACCTATCAACTAATGCACACTTGACCCATATTGCGATTTATAATGGACGTTTTTGGATTGTGTAAACAACAACAGTAATTGTGTGATTGCTGGGGTTGTGTTCGAGACAAAATAATGAAGAGTGTGCTTGCTCTAGTTCCTCAACAGCACAGCTGGGAGAGCTAAATGAGTGAATGAAGGAAACTAAGACTGAACTCTTTGGCCTGAATGCCAAGCGTCACGTCTGGAGGAAACCTGGCACCATCCCTACGGTGAAGCGTGGTGGTGGCAGAATCATGCTTTGGGGATGTTTTTCAGCGGCAGGGACTGGGAGACTAGTCAGGATCGAGGGAAAGATGAACGGAGCAAAGTACAGAGAGATCCTTGATGAAAACCTGCTCCAGTGCGTTCAGGACCTCAGACTGGACAACAACCCTAAGCACACAGCCAAGACAACAAAGGAGTGGCTTCGGGACAAGTCTCTGAATGTTCTTGAGTGGCCCAGGCAGAGCCTGGACTTGAACCCGATCGAACATCCCTGGAGAGACCTGACAATAGCTGTGCAGCAACGGTCCCATCCAACCTGACAGAGCTTGAGAGGATCTGCAGAGAAGAATGGGAGAAAGTCCCCAAATACAGGTGTGCCAAGCTTGTAGCGTCATACCCAAGAAGACTAGAGGGAGTAATCGCTGTCAACAGTGCTTCAACAAAGTACTGAGTAAAGGGTCTGAATACCTATGTAAATGTGATATTTCCATTTTTAAAAAAAAAATACATTTACTCATTTAAAAAAAAAAAAAAAAATGTGCTTTATAAATCTACACAATACCCCCATAATGACAAAGCAAAACATTTTTATTTTGCAAATGTATAAAAAAAAACTGGAAATATCACATTTACATAAGGACTGTAATGTAACAAAATGTGGAAAAAGTCAAGGGGTCTGAATATTTTCCGAATGCACTGCAGTTGAAGACTCTTATTTGAGTCATAAAAGTGCATTGAAATTTACTTAGGAACTGTGCACACTTTGCTGAGGTTTGAAGCCACAGAGACATGAGTTAGTCCTCTCACTCAAACTCTTGCCTAGCCCACATTTTCCAGGAATATACTTATCATGCTACTAAGTGTATCCAGAGTATTTTCAGATTTCACTATCAACAAATGCAGCAAAAAGTAAAGTAAATGTAAACTGCATATAAAATCAACAGTGTGATGTTTGGATTCTGTTTTGTGTCAGGTGAACTGTTGTGTCCTCACCTTTGGTCTAATAATTTCCCCATAATTTCCAAACAGTTCCCTTTCAATTGATAACATTGTTATCCAAAAGCTTTTCATATTTCTTCTGTAAGAAACATTTCAATTTAGCCCTATCCATATTGGCTAATTCCCACGAGTGTAAAGGGTTAAACTGAAAATGAATAAGTCACAATCTAGTCTCACTGCCTAGACAATTATTTACAAAGTTAACAGAGCAGTAACTGGAATTATTAAAAGTCACGTGATGCTTCTAACTTTCAATGTGAAAGTGAATATATGCTTACAGGAACATGAAAAGGCCATTTTTTTTTCTTTGTAAAATATACAAGCCCAGTAAAAGTACAATTGTATGCTATACGTTTATAAGATTAAACATAAGTCTAAAAATGTGGGTTATATTCAAACAAGCGAATCGGAAGGAACATTTGAAAATACAAAATAACACAATAAAAAGCAGAACGTTACCTTCATAAGTTGCTTCTGTTCCTTTATGAAATTATTGTTCACAGTTTGAGAAGCGGTCATTAAATCTGAGGCACAGAGGGAATAAATTGGATCGCTTCTGTAAAGACATGCCAGCGAGAAGGATGGATTGGCATCCATTTCGTATCTTAAGAACTATCAACGACAGGAATCAACTGTACTTTTCAACTTCAAATAACCTATTCCCAGTTGATATGCGGGCTACAAGTGCATGCGACTGTAAGCGCAACAATACTTGAAGCATGCAGTCTGTTGGTTCCCGCATTCGATCGTAGGCTATTGCCCCCAACAGCATATCATCAGCAACACTAAAGAAGTACTTCCGGGTCAAGGAATTTCGGAACTGTTCAAAATAAAAGTCTCCCACGTAATAGTAGAAAAGTGCCTTTAACCTGTATTTATTCAGGATGTATAAAAATCATTAACAGTTATTTATATTTGTTCATATTTTCGTGACGTTTACATTAAATGTTGGGTTTAGGTCAAATAAATGGCCCCAATTCAAATAACGTGCATTATTGTCTTATAGAGAAACATGTGTATTTGTGCTGATGTTAAAGTGGGGTGGGCAGTACTCAGTACGGTCTGTAGAATGGTGTCATTTCATGGGGCTCTGAATAATATATGTTACTGGGGTTTTACTCTGGGTGACTGGTCTCAGATTCTCCCGTAGGCGAAGAAGCCAGATGTGGAGGTACTGGTCTGGTCTGCGGTTATGAGGCAGGTTGGAAGTACTGCCAAATTCTCTAAAACAACGTTGGAGGCAGCTTATGGTAGAGAAATTAACCTAAAATTCTCTGGCAACAACTCTGGTGGACATTCCTGCAATCAGCAAGCCAATTGCAAACCCTCAAAACTTATGTGTTGTGTGACAAAATTGCACATTTTGGAGTGGCCTTCTATTGTCTCCAGCACAAGGTGCACCTGTGTAATGATCATGCTGTTTAATCAGCTTCTTGATATGTCACACCTGTCAGGTGGATGGATTATCTTGGCAAATGAGAAATGCCCACTAACATGGATGTAACAGGGATGTAAACAAGCTCATCAAACATGGGACAAACACTTTATATGTTGCGTTTATATTTTTTCTTCCGTATACTGTACATCACTATTTTCTGAATGCAATAAGTGATTAATTAGAGCTGATCAAGTGAAACTGCTCTCCTCACTTTAATAAGGCCATTTCACAGTTTGAAGCATTGATTTCAGGGACATTTTCACAATCCATTCATAAACATAAACAACTTAATTACAGTGGTGTAAAGGACATAGTTTAACGTTTTGTTCAGGAAATTCTACCTACAAATTTCTTAGCAAATTATCGACGATACATTCAGAGTCTATGTTAAAATCTTTCCAGTAAGTGTGATGCCCAGGCAGTGTATGGCCAGACTACAAAACAACTGATAGTAGAACTGAGGGACATTTCTACAGACAGCATGGACCAATACCTTGTTGGTTTCAATCAAAACCAACAGAACAGAGCATGTGATATATCTAATAATTCAAAGGGCTCTCAACATTCAAGTTGTTATGTAACCTATGCCCCACAGCCTGCTTGTAAAAATGGGCATGGCTAGGATCAAATGACCTAGAAGCTTTATTCTACCTTGCATATTTAGCAAACATACATATACTATTTCCAGTATAGTCACATTTTCAGACGAATACCCATTTGAGAAATTGCATTCAAGTCATGGCCAGCTTTGGCACATAAACTGCACTGAGACATCAACATTGTCAGTGGGCTATAGTTTAGAATTACTCAACAAATTGCTGTACAAAGACACATTTTGTCTAGTTTCATATGACAGGATAAGTAGTGTAGAGGTCCTCCACTTCAAGTCAAATCACATTTCATTGGTCACATACACTTTGGTCTGAAAGAAGTAATTTACTTATGCACTGTCGAATTGAAGGACTGTGATTCCTCTCAACATAAAGACATTTCTAAGCCAACTCAGAGGAAACTGTTTTCAGTAACCACTGAGGATCTTGATAAAATAAGAAATGGCAATTGGTTCAGTGATAAGATAATTGATTTCGTGTCATACGATTAGCATTTTACCACAGACTTTTAAGACTTCCGAAAACCGGAAGTCTGAATGTGCTAGTGTTGCTGCGTGATGCCACTCCTATACATCTACGTAGGATACCCAACCCCCGACCACTAGAAACTTTTTTTTCTAAAAATAAAATAAAGTTCTATGAACGCACCTTTGCACCATAGCCTACTTTTTGGTAGTATATGTTTTTTCAGTGTCGCACCAGAAAAATAAACAGGCCCATAAAAAGTATAACTATTTTTCCCCAATGGAAATTCAGTAGAAACTTGATTTCAAAGTGTTACAATTGCTCCATCTTGAGGGGATATAATAGAATGTTATTCAAGATTATTAAAAAAATATATTGGGTTTATAATTCAGGTTTTTCTGCTAACAAACAGTTGGTGATACATTTGATTACAATTACTGCCCAGGAGCAGTTGTTGTTGGGGGTTACTTGCGCCATGTTTGTCTTTCTAAATGTTTATGGAATTTCAATTTAAAAAAATTTAAAAAAAGTATAATTCTAAAGCAATGACTTTTATAAAAAGTCAAATCTGAAAAAGCTTTAATTTAACAAAATCCATAACTTAAGTCAATTATAACACATTTCTGATTTTCCACAAAAACGTTGAGAAGGGCCGAAGGACGTGTGTGGATTTTACATCCCTGCAGATGTTGTAATTGTCAAAGTATCTAGAACGATGGACAGTGTCCACAGTGGCAAGGTTGGTCTTTGCTCTGTAGGTTTTTGCCTTCTCTGTGAAAAACACATGCGCCGAATACAACCTTACCGTGAAATGCTTACTTTACAAGCCCTTAACCAACAGTGCAGTTCAATAAATATTTACTAAATAAAATAAAGTAAAATTAAAAAGTAACACAGTAGAATTACAATAACGAGGCTATATACAGGGGGCCTAGTACCTAGTAAATGTGCGGGGTTACAGGTTAGTCAAGGTAATTTGTATATATAGGTAAGGGTAAAGTGACTATGCATAGAGGATAAACAGTGAGTAGCAGCAGTGTAGGGGGGGGGGGGGTGTCAATGTAAATAGTCCAGGTGGCCATTTGATTAATTGTTCAGCAGTCTTATAGCTTGAGGGTAGAAGCTGTTAAGGAGCCTTTTGGACCTAGACTTGGCGCTCCAGTACCGCTTTCCGTGCGGTAGCAGATAGAACCGTCTATGACTTAGGTGACTGGAGTCTTTGACAATTCTTTGGGCCTTCCTCTGACACCGCCTGGTATATAGGTCCTGGATGGCAGGAAGCTTGGCCCCAGTGATGTACTGGGCCGTACCCACTACACTCTGTAGCGCCTTACGGTCAGATACCGAGCAGTTGCCATATCAGGCAGTGATGCTCTCAATGGTGCAGCTGTAGAACTGGTATCTGCTGAAATAAAGGAAACACCAATGTAAATGATCTTAATAGGGCATCGAGCCACCACGAGCCACCTTGGCAAAGATTTTACACAGAGAGAGAGAGAGAGAGAGAGAGAGAGAGAGAGAGAGAGAGGAAATTGGGTCCCCTCTTGTCTCAGCCTCCAGTATTCATGCTGCAATAGTTTGTGTCGGGGGCTAGGGTCAGTCTGTTATATCTGGAGTATTTCTCCTGTCTTATCCATTTACATTTACATTTAAGTCATTTAGCAGACGCTCTTATCCAGAGCGACTTACAAATTGGTGCGTTCACCTTATGACATCCAGTGGAACAGCCACTTTACAATAGTGCATCTAAATCTTTTAAGGGGGGTGAGAAGGATTACTTTATCCTATCCTAGGTATTCCTTAAAGAGGTGGGGTTTCAGGTGTCTCCGGAAGGTGGTGATTGACTCCGCTGTCCTGGCGTCGTGAGGGAGTTTGTTCCACCATTGGGGGGCCAGAGCAGCGAACAGTTTTGACTGGGCTGAGCGGGAACTGTACTTCCTCAGTGGTAGGGAGGCGAGCAGGTCAGAGGTGGATGAACGCAGTGCCCTTGTTTGGGTGTAGGGCCTGATCAGAGCCTGGAGGTACTGAGGTGCCGTTCCCCTCACAGCTCCGTAGGCAAGCACCATGGTCTTGTAGCGGATGCGAGCTTCAACTGGAAGCCAGTGGAGAGAGCGGAGGAGCGGGGTGACGTGAGAGAACTTGGGAAGGTTGAACACCAGACGGGCTGCGGCGTTCTGGATGAGTTGTAGGGGTTTAATGGCACAGGCAGGGAGCCCAGCCAACAGCGAGTTGCAGTAATCCAGACGGGAGATGACAAGTGCCTGGATTAGGACCTGCGCCGCTTCCTGTGTGAGGCAGGGTCGTACTCTGCGGATGTTGTAGAGCATGAACCTACAGGAACGGGCCACCGCCTTGATGTTAGTTGAGAACGACAGGGTGTTGTCCAGGATCACGCCAAGGTTCTTAGCGCTCTGGGAGGAGGACACAATGGAGTTGTCAACCGTGATGGCGAGATCATGGAACGGGCAGTCCTTCCCGGGAGGAAGAGCAGCTCCATCTTGCCGAGGTTCAGCTTGAGGTGGTGATCCGTCATCCACACTGATATGTCTGCCAGACATGCAGAGATGCGATTCGCCACCTGGTCATCAGAAGGGGAAAGGAGAAGATTAATTGTGTGTCGTCTGCATTGCAATGATAGGAGAGACCATGTGAGGTTATGACAGAGCCGAGTGACTTGGTGTATAGCGAGAATAGGAGAGGGCCTAGAACAGAGCCCTGGGGGACGCCAGTGGTGAGAGCGCGTGGTGAGGAGACAGATTCTCGCCACGCCACCTGGTAGGAGCGACCTGTCAGGTAGGACGCAATCCAAGCGTGGGCCGCGCCGGAGATGCCCAACTCGGAGAGGGTGGAGAGGAGGATCTGATGGTTCACAGTATCGAAGGCAGCCGATAGGTCTAGAAGGATGAGAGCAGAGGAGAGAGAGTTAGCTTTAGCAGTGCGGAGCGCCTCCGTGATACAGAGAAGAGCAGTCTCAGTTGAATGACTAGTCTTGAAACCTGACTGATTTGGATCAAGAAGGTCATTCTGAGAGAGATAGCGGGAGAGCTGGCCAAGGACGGCACGTTCAAGAGTTTTGGAGAGAAAAGAAAGAAGGGATACTGGTCTGTAGTTGTTGACATCGGATGGATCGAGTGTAGGTTTTTTCAGAAGGGGTGCAACTCTCGCTCTCTTGAAGACGGAAGGGACGTAGCCAGCGGTCAGGGATGAGTTGATGAGCGAGGTGAGGTAAGGGAGAAGGTCTCCGGAAATGGTCTGGAGAAGAGAGGAGGGGATAGGGTCAAGCGGGCAGGTTGTTGGGCGGCCGGCCGTCACAAGACGCGAGATTTCATCTGGAGAGAGAGGGGAGAAAGAGGTCAGAGCACAGGGTAGGGCAGTGTGAGCAGAACCAGCGGTGTCGTTTGACTTAGCAAACGAGGATCGGATGTCGTCGACCTTCTTTTCGAAATGGTTGACGAAGTCATCTGCAGAGAGGGAGGGGGGAGGGGGAGGAGGATTCAGGAGGGAGGAGAAGGTGGCAAAGAGCTTCCTAGGGTTAGAGGCAGATGCTTGGAATTTAGAGTGGTAGAAAGTGGCTTTAGCAGCAGAGACAGAAGAGGAAAATGTAGAGAGGAGGGAGTGAAAGGATGCCAGGTCCGCAGGGAGGCGAGTTTTCCTCCATTTCCGCTCGGCTGCCCGGAGCCCTGTTCTGTGAGCTCGCAATGAGTCGTCGAGCCACGGAGCGGGAGGGGAGGACCGAGCCGGCCTGGAGGATAGGGGACATAGAGAGTCAAAGGATGCAGAAAGGGAGGAGACGAGGGTTGAGGAGGCAGAATCAGGAGATAGGTTGGAGAAGGTTTGAGCAGAGGGAAGAGATGATAGGATGGAAGAGGAGAGAGTAGCGGGGGAGAGAGAGCGAAGGTTGGGACGGCGCGATACCATCCGAGTAGGGGCAGTGTGGGAAGTGTTGGATGAGAGCGAGAGGGAAAAGGATACAGGTAGTGGTCGGAGACTTGGAGGGGAGTTGCAATGAGGTTAGTGGAAGAACAGCATCTAGTAAAGATGAGGTCGAGCGTATTGCCTGCCTTGTGAGTAGGGGGGGAAGGTGAGAGGGTGAGGTCAAAAGAGGAGAAGAGTGGAAAGAAGGAGGCAGAGAGGAATGAGTCAAAGGTAGACGTGGGGAGGTTAAAGTCGCCCAGAACTGTGAGAGGTGAGCCGTCCTCAGGAAAGGAGCTTATCAAGGCATCAATGTGTCCAGTGTCCTGTGTGAATTTAAGTATGCTCTCTCTAATTCCTCTCTCTCTTTTTTTCTCTCTCTCTCAGAGGACCATGCCTCAGGACTACCTGGCCTGATGACTCCTTGCTGTCCCCAGTCCACCTGGCGTGCTGCTGCTCCAGTTTCAGCTGTTCTGCCTGCGGCTATGGAACCCTGACCTGTTCACCGGACGTGCTACCATGTCCCAGACCTGCTGTTTTCAACTCTCTAGAGACAGCAGGAATGGTAGAGATACTCTGAATGATCGGCTATGAAAAGCCAACTGATATTTACTCCTGAGTTGCTGACCTGTTGCACCCTCGACAACCACTGTGATTATTATTATTTGACCCTGCTGGTCAAATAATAATAATCACAGGGGTAGAGGGTGCAACAGGTCAGCACCTCAGGAGTAAATGTCAGTTCTGTTATAATCTGGCCACCCCTCATAGCCTGGTTCCTCTCTAGGTTTCTTCCTAGGTTCCAGCCTTTCTAGGGAGAATTCTACACCGTGCTTCTACACCTGCATTGCTTGCTGTTTGGGGTTTTAGACTGGGTTTCTATACAGCACTTTGTGACATCAGCTGATGTAAGAAGGGCTTTCTAAATAAATTTGATTGATGATTGATTGGGTAGCAGGAACGTGGAATTTGAACTATTTTTGATTCCTGTCCAGTAACTATTTATATTATAGTCCACCATCTGTGACATCAGAAGGCAGACTTTATAAATGAATGGACAGAGGCAGGCAGTTTGCTAACACACCACCATAAATGGCATCGCAGCTTTCCTGAGATAGAGAGAGAGAAGAAACTGGCTAACCCCTGATGATGGACCGACGAGACGCTATGCTCGTTAGTTCCTTGTTGTTATGTATCGTCACTCAGTTGAAGCCTGACAAACTCAGGAATTTCCTCACGAATTCAAGTTATCAATCATCTTAAAATGGTTTATCTTGTTCTTGGAAGAAAATGGACAGTTGATGGAAAGTTCAGCCTGATCGCCAGCTTTAGGCTGGCGAGAATAGTATAAGGTGGTTCACAAACTGATACTAAACGTTCTAAAACTAGAGCAGTGTGGTAGAGCTGAAAGCACACGACTGGATGTTCGCGGTCACAGGGATGCTGGGGGTTGAGGTGCTCTATGGTGAGACGTTGGGGAGTTGTGTATTGCATAACATATCTTTGACTGCAGGAGGCAAGAGATTGAAGACCTCTAGGCTATATTGCACAGAATTAGCAGAACTCCTTGGTTATGTATTTTGTCTACACAGCAACAGTCTAAAGGAAATTACAACAGAACAAAGGTGGAAGTGATGCTGTAAATGACCAGCTTATGTTTCATGTGGGTAATATGTGTGCAATACATCCTGTGTGACGATCATGGTGTAATTTACTGACGGGGCTCGGTGGAACCTACCACAAATCTTTTTGTGTTGTTTCCCATGAGAATTAGCACATCTAGTTCAGAATCCTGGATTAAATGATTTGCAATCGAAATAGACCACCCCAAAAGTTTGACCATCATTGTTTTACTGTATTAGTAGGGTTGCAAGCATTCCCGAAACTTTCCAGAAATTCTCAGTTTTTTAAAAGAAATCCTGGGTTAAAAATTCCGGTAGGAGGATTCCTTTGTGGCTAATTCCCTGCTGACTCCAGAAAGCCTCGAACCGGAAGTTACATTACAACCCTGTAAGTGTTACGCCTGCACCCGCTCTCCCTGGCTCTCGAGGGTGCCAGGCTGCCCTTCATTACGCACACCTGTCACCATCATTAGCGCTCACTGGACTCACCTGGACTCCTTCACTTTGTTGATTGCCTTCCCTATTTCTGTCTGCTCCGTTATGTGTTCATGTCCAGATGTAGTCCTGTTCCTTGTCCGTTGCTAATTAAATGTTCACTCCCTGTACCTGCTTCTCGTCTACCAGCGTCAATCCTTACAGAATGCTGACACCACTAAAAGAAGCATCAGGGAGTTTTTGTTTTTGTTTTGGTTGGTGAAGTCGGATCCGAGTGCCATTGCCGAGGGAACCGGGGGTGCCTCAGCTAGCTCGCCAGGCTTCCATTCCTGAGCTGGCTCGAGAGGTGCTCACCCCACGTCATACTTCGGCCGGCCCATCAGGCTCCCATGCCTCAGCTGGCTCTCCAGGCTCCCATGCCTCAGCTGGCTCTCCAGGCTTCCACTCCTTAGCTGGCTCGAGAGGCGCTCACCCCACGTCATACTTCAGCCGGCCCATCAGGCTCCCATGCCTCAGCTGGCTCTCCAGGCTTCCACTCCTTAGCTGGCTCGAGAGGCGCTCACCCCACGTCATACTTCAGCCGGCCCATCAAGCTCCCATGCCTCAGCTGGCTCTCCAGGCTCCCATGCCTCAGCTGGCTCTCCAGGCTTCCACTCCTTAGCTGGCTCGAGAGGCGCACACCCCACGTCATATTTCAGCCGGCCCATCAGGCTCCCACGCCTCAACCATTAATGTCATTATATGTTCATGTCCAGACGCTGTCCTGTCCTGTTCCATGTCCGTTGCTAATTCAATGTTCACTCCCTGTACTGGCTTCTCATCTACCAGCATCCAGCCTTGCAACAAGTTAACACAAAAGTACAATAAGATATACAGTACAGTCGCACACAAAAAAGCTTTACAGCGTACAGTCATTAAAAGGCAGCTGGATAAAACCTTTCTTCCACACACGTCACTGCAGTTCATCCTCCTACTGTAAACCCCTCTGTGTTAGGTGTGGTGCCAGCTGTGCAGGGGTCCCATGCCACAACTGCCCCTGGCCCGTGCCACGCTGCCCTCCAGAGGTGCTGGACAAGCGGAGCTACTGCTAGGTGTGTGCCAGGCAGGAGGTTGAAGGCTGAACAGAGAGGTTTGTGTGTGACAGTCAAATGTCTTCCATTATGTGAACATGATAATGATAATAAGAGCTAGATTGGAGAGAGATGTAAGACTGTATCCCATTTTTTCATGCACAGGAAGTCTTTGACTGAGACCAATGTTGATTACCCAATTCCATAAATAATAGGAACATAGCCTAACTACTTCCAAATTCTCTTGTATTGTGAACAGCAGCCAAGGGTAATAATCCCACAATCTCCCGACGGACACAACAAGCATTATCAGCATTAATGTTAATAGAGGGCAGCCATACAGTATCTTCTCCCTAGACCACATACACTATCCATTTGCCTCAAGTACTAAACTGATCAAAGTTCACTCTTCCCCTCCCCGTCTCACGACCTGTCTACTCCTCTCTCTGTGCCCAGGCTGGAACTCGCTGGGCTGTGAAGTGTACGGAATGCGCTTCGAGGAGGGCCAGACATTCCAGCAGTTGTGTGCACAGGTGTGCCACTGCCTGGTTGGTGGGGTGACCTGCGTGTCACTGTGCAGTAATGACCTCCAGGTGCCTGCCGCAGCCAACTGCCCCAACCCCCAGCTAGTGCACCAGCCAGGGAGGTGCTGCAGGGAATGGGTCTGTGACAGCCTAGGCAACAACATTTACCCAGACACCATAGCAGTAGGACAGTACTCAATAGGCGAAAGGCAAATAAGACTTCAACTTTTTCCTATTTGAATGAGTAATTGGGTGACACACATTTAATTAGCATATTTCCAAATGCACGACCAAGATGCAGGGCTCATTTGCTCATCAAAATCATGACATTCTATGGTCCAACTTTAACTTGCAAAATGCAAGAACCTCTATGGTTCAGTCAAGGCATAACACCTGTGAGGTTAAGGTTAGCATAAGGCTGTAGGAAAGCTTGAAATACTGTAGAAAAACAGAAACAATGTTTTGAGAGCCTCATGGGAAGCAAACTGGCGATGTTTTATCACAACTTCCGCCGAAGTCGGCTCCTCTCCTTGTTCGGGTGGCGATCGGCGGTCGACGTCACCGGCTTTCTAGCCATCGCCGCTCCCTTTTCCATTTGTTTTGTCTTGTTCCCTGCACACCTGGTTTTCATTCCCTAATCACACTGCCTGTATTTATTCCTCTGTTCCCCTCCATGTCTTTGTGTGAAATCATTTTTGTTACATGTTCGTGTGTACGCGCCAGGCTGGGTTTTCCCGTTATTCCGTGGCTTTTCACGAGGGATGTTAATTGTACAACATTTGCTCAATTTTTGTAAATGTTTCGCGCATAGCACTTTTACCTTTGGCTGGAGGTTTTGACCCAGTGGCGTCTGTTTTATTTGCCTCTGCCAAATTAAGTGGGCTCCTGTTCACAACTCTCTGCTCTCCTGCACCTGACTTCTCCACCAGTAGCGCACACCGTGACATGTTTGGAGTCTAAGCCACAGTTCACGCCCTTTACCCACCCTGCCACAAAACCCTAGCAAGCAAATCTGCTACAATTTGCTAATACACATTCTACTGCACACTTGTTGGCAAATGCCACACCTCC